>NC_057806.1:351219611-351220117 GCF_018294505.1 Triticum aestivum
CGCACCGCCCCCCTCCTCCACCCAGGTGAGTCTTTGCTTCCTTTTTTTCCTTTTTTTGTTTTTTTAGTTTTAGCTTTTATGTTTAGTTTAGATTTAGTTTTAGTTTTAGGATTAGTTTTAGGTTTATAGGTTTAGTTTTAGTTTAGTTTTAGGTTTAGATTTAGTTTTTTCCTTTTTCTGTTTTTTTAGTTTTAGGTTTAGGTTTAGTTTAGTTTTAGGAAAGAAGAAGAAGAGAAAAAGAGGAGAGGAGAAGAAGAAGAAGAAGAAGAAGAAGAAGAAGAAGAGGAGGAGGAGAAAAAAGAAGAGGAGGAAGAAGAAGAAGAAAAAAGAGGAGAGGAGGAGAAGAAGAAGAGGAAAAAGGAAAGGAGGAGGAAGAAGAAGAAGAAGAAGAAGAAGGAAAAAAAGGAAGAAAAGGAAGAAGAGGAAGAAGAAGAAAAGGAAAAAAAACCCGACCCGACACGGTACCCAGACCCCGACCCGGCACCCCGACACGACACCCCGACCCC
>NC_057806.1:351220127-351220634 GCF_018294505.1 Triticum aestivum
TCCTCCGCCGCCCCAGGCCGCACCGCCCCGCTCCTCCACCCAGGTGAGTCTCTGCTTCCTTTTTTTCCTTTTTTCTGTTTTTTTAGTTTTAGGTTTATGTTTAGTTTAGATTTAGTTTTAGTTTTAGGATTAGTTTTAGGTTTATAGGTTTAGTTTTAGTTTAGTTTTAGGTTTAGATTTAGTTTAGTTTTAGGTTTAGATTTAGTTTTTTCCTTTTTCTATTTTTTTAGTTTTAGGTTTAGGTTTAGTTTAATTTTAGGAAAGAAGAAGAAGTGAAAAAGAGGAGAGGAGAAGAAGAAGAAGAGGAGGAGGAGAAGAAAAAAGAAGAAGAGGAAGAAGAAGAAGAAAAAAGAGGAGAGGAGGAGAAGAAGAAGAGGAAAAAGGAAAGGAGGAAGAAGAAGAAGAAGAAGAAGAAGAAGGAAAAAAAGGAAGAAGAGGAAGAAGAAGAAAAGGAAAAAAAACCCGACCCGACACGGTACCCAGACCACGACCCAACACCCCGACACA
>NC_057806.1:351221226-351228915 GCF_018294505.1 Triticum aestivum
GACATCGACATGACACCCCGACCCCCCGACCCCGAAACAGCACCCCGACCCCGACACGGCACCCCGACACCGACAGGACACCCCGACCCCCGGCACCTCCCGAAAAGGTGTTCTTTGGCCTTCCAGAGGCCGACGGGGTCATATATTTGTGAATTATTAGTTAGGTCATATATTTTTCGATTTTATTATGAAAAACATCATATATAATTGTGTTGATCGTGTAGGTTTAAATGTGTAGTTGTTTCATCGTTGCGAGGTTTGGTGTTCGACGACCTCGCCGTGCGTTTGACGAGCTCTGCCCCTTCGTTCGTGGGTGAGCACAAATGACAAGTCCTCCTCCCCCATTAATTATTTGATCTATTCCGATGAAACTTGATAGCTAGCTATATATGTGTCTTGAATCATCAGTATGCGTAACCAATATGTGTCTCCCGTTCGAAAGCGTCATAGTTATAGATATGCATGCATTTGCATATTTATAACCTTGATTTTTTCGAATTGTCCAACGCTATCCATGGACAGCCCGAGTATGTGTAGATTGGGTTCATTTTCCATATGCTTTGCTCCGGATCCGACGCATAAATTTCGTCAGTGCCTCCCCTGTTGTTCTCCGGGTACACATCCTCTCTGTTTATTGCAGAGACGTGTATCAGGAGAACATCAGGGAGGTGCTGCCGAAATTTTGCGTCAGATCCGGGGCATAGCATGGGAAAATGAACCCAATCTACACATACACGGGTGGGATTAGGACCTATCATTACCTATTAGAGTGTAGGTTGCATGGACGTAATAAAATTGACAAAGTAGATCAACTGATGAATATATACATGGTGAATTACATATATAATTGTTGTGTGTCCAGTAGCTCTAAAAGTCAAGATGAGTGACCGTGCGTGGATGTATACCGGTCACACTGGTCAGAACAAATGGAGCGCTGAATGGTTCACAAAAACCAAGGGGTTTGTGTAAGCCGCATTTGCAAATGGCCAAAAGAAAACATGGTGCCCCTGTTTCTGGTGCGGCAATTGGGAAAAGAAGACAGAGGCTGAAATGGGCAAACACCTGCAGAAGAGTGGTTTTACGCCCGATTATATGGTGTGGACATTTCATGGTGAGCCTGCCCAACGTGACCGAGCTGAGGTGGATCGTCGTCGCACCGACGATCATGGTACCGGGATGGAAAACATGGTGCAAGACTATGATGATGCTCGGGATTCGGACGAGGAGATGGAGGAATCAACAAAGGCCTTCAATGAAATGTTGGAGTCTTCAAAACGTCCGCTCCACGAGCACACTGAGCTTTGTCAGTTGGATGCCATCTCATAAGTAATGGCTCTGAAGGCTCAGTTCAACTTGGGAAGAGAATGCTATGACGCAATTATGACAGTATTTGGACACTTTCTACCCAAAGGCCATGTAATGCCTGCAAACCTGTACCAGTCGGACAAAATCCTCCGTGCACTGAAGATGCCCTATGAGAAGATACATGCCTGTGAGAAAGGATGTGCCTTATTTAGGCTTGACTATGCGGACTTGAACTATTGTCCCATTTGCAAGTCTTCCAGGTATATTGTGGTAGACAACGGTATGGGTGAGAAGACACAGACCAAAATCCCCGTTAGTGTTCTTCGGTATATGCCAATCGTAGCAAGACTTCAACGTCTTTTCATGGTCGAAGAGACGGCCAGACAGATGACATGGCACAAAACAGGCAAAAGAACCGAACTAGATGTAGATGGGAATCTGATGATGGTACACACATCGGATGGTGTTGCGTGGAAAAAGTTTGATGAATTACATGCTGACAAAGCGGCAGATCCGAGGCATCCTCGAGTCGGCATCAGCACGGATGGGTTCAGTGTGTTTGGTATGACGGCAGCCCAATACAGTTGTCGGCCCGTATATGTCTTTCCACTCAATCTCCCCCCCGGACAGATTATGCAAAGAAAGAACATTTTCCTGACGTTGATAATTCCAGGACCCAACTATCCGGGGAAAAATATGAATGTGTACATGCAGCTGCTTAAGGACGAATTGCAAGAAGCCTGGGATAATGGGTTCAAGACATACGACGCATTTAGCAAATGGAACTTCATAATGCGGGTCTGGTACATGTACTCGACGCATGACTTGCCGGCGTATGTGCTATTCGTTGGCTGGTGTGTGCATGGAAGGTTCCCGTGCCCCACATGCAAGGGAGCTCTTGAGTTTCGTTGGCTTCAGGCTGGTCGCAAGTTTTCTTGCTTCGACATGCATAGACAGTTCCTGGATCCTCGCCATAAGTTCAGGAAAGACAAGAAGAACTTCATCAGGGGTAGAGTTGTCAAAAACTCTGCACCACCTGCATTGAAAGGCAAACAGACCCTGGATCAGTTAAACGCTCTCGAGCCAGATCCACAACGTCCAGGGTACTTCAAGGGGTATAATACTAAGCACGCGTGGACTCACAAAACATGCTTATGGGATCTGCCTTACTTCAAAGACCTCCTTTGCCCACACAACATCGACGTGATGCACACTGAGAAGAATATCGCTGAGGCACTTTTTGGTACATTGTTCAACATAGATGGGAAGTCAAAGGATAATACTAAGGCTAGAGTCGATCTGGAGGCGCTATGTGATAGGCCGTTACAAAACATGAAAGAACCGAAAGGAAAGCAGAACTGGACGAAGCCAAAGGCATGGTTCAATCTTAGAAGGCTAGCTATGAGGGAAATTCTCTTGTGGGTGCAACAACAGTTGATGTTCCCCGATGGGTATGCGGCGAATCTAAAGAGGGGAGCGAATCTTGATAAACTGAAGATATTTGGTCTCAAGAGTCATGATTGGCACATATGGATTGAGCGGGTAATGCCGGTGATGTTGCGTGGCTTCATCCCTGAGGATGAATGGCTAGTACTGGCAGAACTCAGCTATTTCTTCCATGTTCTTTGTGCGAAAGAACTATCGCCTGGCGTGCTAGAAGAAATGGAAGAGTTGGCGCCGGAGTTGATCTGCAAGTTAGAGAAGACCTTTCCACCGGGCTTCTTTAATCCAATGCAACATTTGATTTTGCATCTCCTGACCGAGGCAAGATTGGGGGGGGGGGCGTGCAAAATCGTTGGTGCTACCCAACTGAGAGGATGCAGAAGACGCTTCGAGAAAAATGTAAAAATAAACATAGAATTGAAGCATCGATGGCTGAGGCATTCATCACAGAGGAGGCGGCAAACTTCGTAACAATGCACTATGAAGCCAAAAATCGTCATTTGCATAATCCGAAGCCTCGATACAATGCTGACGAGCCTAAAAAGGGTGGATCCAACCTCAGCCTATTCAAAGGGAATCTCGCACCAGCTAGTGTTTCACATCTAGTATCTTTGGATAACAAAGAATGGCGGACCATTTCGTTGTATATCTTCAACAACCTGATAGAAGTGCGGCCATACATCGAGTAAGTTCTCGGTACATTGTTTCGCAACTTCTATTTCCTTTGAACTACTCTTATTCCTGGATATGTCATACAGTCGATACGTCGCCATATTCTCGTATGGAGCGGAGATCCAAAAGGATTCCGTCGAAGAGTATGAGCTTCTCGCAAAGCAAGGTGGCGGCTATCCCGGTTTCATCTCTTGGTTCAAACAAACGGTAATTTCTATTAGACAATTTCATTTCATTCGCTAATTTGTGCATAATGCAACAATCCTTTCATATTAAACTTGTAGGCTAATTCAGAGTCTATGGACGCCGAATTGAGACAAGTCGCTAATGGTTTTGACTATAAGGTCCGTTCATTTGACAAGTACGACATCAACGGGTATCGCTTTCATACCTATGGCAAAGAGCTATCTATGGCCGACCGAAAGTCTACAAATTGTTGTGTATGTTCTATTGGCGAAGGAGGTACCGAGTATTATGGGAGAGTTGAAGCAATTTATGAACTTCTGTTCTATGGTGAAAACCCACCGAATGTCGTAGTCTTCAAATGTTATTGGTTTCAGCCGAAGGAGACTAGAAGGACTCATGAACATATAGGGCTAGTTGAAATCAACCAAAGCACCCATTTAGATGTTCCTGATGTCTATATTACGGCTCAACAGGCGACCCAAGTATTCTATCTACCGTGGGCCTGCCAAACTAATCCAAATCTGAAAGGTTGGGATGTCATTTATGAAGTGCCGCCATGTGCTAGACTTTCTCCCCCAAAGGAATAGGATTATGAACCTCACATTAACCCAGACACATATGAAGGAGAATTCTTCCAAGAGACACGTCTTTCCAAAAAGTGTTTCAAGAACCGCTATACTTCACCCCAAAACATTGAAGTAGACAGCGACAATGAATCCAACATCACCCCAGAGGAGGAACAAGAAGAGCCGGAACAAGAAGAGGTTACTGCTGTGGATGACCTGTCAATGCTTGACCGATTACGTCAAGGTGGCCTTGCACATGTTGATGCCAATGAACCCTATGAGCCCATCATTGATTATAGTGATGATGATGATTATGCATTTATTGATGATACTGATCGAGATTATTAGTAGTGTCAGGTATTCAATTTTTTTATGTTGTACTTGATGATGATACACTTAAGTGATATACATATTATTATTCATGTCGGTACTTTTTTTTATGTTGTACTAATTTCATTTATTCTTTGTCATGACAGGTGTTGAAAGATGGTGGGGGCTGGTCAGGAGCGCGCCGAGGCCCCTTCTTCGTCGGCGCGTGGTGCGAGGTCTTCCATTCCACACGCACCTCTCCGCCGAGCGTTGCTGGACAGTATGGCGACACCACCGGGCCCTTCTTCATCGACCGCGGTGCCCAGCAGGGGACGAGGTAAAAAGAAGAGAGGAGGTGGAGCATGTGGTCGCGGGAGAGGAGGCAGGGTGACTCTTACGGCGCCTTCCTCGCCGCCGCCCCCAGCTGTTTCACCCGAGCACGTGACTGCTAGGGTGGACTCGTCTGAGGAGGAGGCTGCACGGACTCCGGTCCATGAGCCTCCGGTCCACGGGTCTTCGGCCCACGAGCCTCGGGTCGATGGGCCTTCGACCCACGAGACCCCGGAGGAGCACACGTCTGGATGGGGTACCTGGCCTGAGGAGCCGAGTGGCCACGCTGATGATGGCGGGGAGCCGAGTGGCCATGCTGATGATGGCGGGGAGCCGACTGATGAGGAGGGGGAGGAGGGGGGCAACGTCTACCAGCGTGGTGCTACACGGCTCCCGTCCGTGCCGGCGACCCGCGAGCAGAGGTGGTTGATTTTCCCTGATGGGGAGAGGTAAGTGCATTTTAATCTTTTTGTACCTTCTGCATTCACGTTTCTTCAAATAACTGATGTGTTGGCCTTGTCATGCTGCAGGGGTTAGGACCACCATGAAAGTGTCCGCCGGCTCAACTTCGTCCTTGGAGTTCTGATTCGGCAAAACTTCCCGGGGTTTGTCACGTTGCCTGGTGAGGGTCGGCTTCCAGAGGTTGGATTGACTTGGGAGCACTACTTGGCTGCCCCGGCCCCGCCGGGTGAGATTATCGACGGTGTCTTGTGCAAGACGAGGGCAGACGTCGTGATCAGAAAGTTCTGGGTAATTGCTCCTTTACACAATTAAAAATCTTCAACTAGCTAGTTATTAATTGTACTAATCAATATTGTCTCATTTGATTGCAGACATTCTACAGGTGTGAGGAGGGATACGAGGAGGAGGCGGATCATGTAATCCACAAGGAGTGCAAGCGCCTACTTCAGAACTTACGGCATGAGGTTCGGGTGCAGGCTGTTCGAGACTACTACGCCGGGCGTGGTATCAAGAAGCCCAAGCAGGAGTGCCGCGATAAGTTCTTGAGTAAGGAGAAGTACATGAAGGTAATTCTTAAGGCCTTGTACTTACTTCTTTCATTTAGTAATTCATAGCCGTAGCGCTCAAGTTTCTATTTGCTAACTTAGGCCCCTCCGAGATGGTGTGCGGATCGGATGGATTGTTGGGAGGTGTTGGTCAATGAGTGGTGCTCAAAAGAATGGCTGGCCACCCACAAAGAGGCCAAGGACAAACGTGCCCAAATGGAAGGTGTGCCACACCACCAAGGCAGCTCCAACTTATTTCAGTACGGACGGAACTGGGTATGTGGTTTGCTTCATGATTCATGCAATTCATTCATCATGCTAGCTTTAGCCCTTTAATTACTAACTTACTTTGTTTCTCTCTTTCAGGCACGCTACAATAAGGCGGATAAGGTGCCAGAGGTGTACGACCTGTATGCCATGGCCCACACTGGCCCTTACAAGAAAGTCAAGGCATTATCTGCGTCTGACCTCGATGATCCAAAGAACTTCACCGACATCTCCGCCCACGACAAGCTCGTGCAATATAGAGATCAGGGGAAGGCGAGGAAAGGGGAGGACTTTAACCCGAGCCAGGGTCCCATTGATACAGAGCTGCTGATGATATCTGGTGGCGGGAGGTCCCATGGCTCCATAGCCATGGGAGATGGACTTATCCGTTGTCCTAGCACTCTCCCGGAGATCAAGGCGCGCCAGTCGAGCTCCGCTCCTGAGATAAGGCCTCGTCAACGGCCAGTCGAACTCGCCTTCAAGGTTAGTTATACGTACTCAGCTATCTTTCTCCATTACATTGTGTGCGCTTCCGTCAATGATTACAAATGGTCATGTGAGTGGTGTTGGAGGCTGCTATACAGAGTGAGAGAGATAGAACAGAGAAACTTCTGGCGGAGGCGGCGGAGAGGCAGCGGGAGTTGGAGGAGAGGACGACAAAGATGTTGGAGGAGGAGAGGGCATGGAATGACATGCAGGCAATGGCCATGTACGAGCTCCTTGTGGTAAGTTTCTTCTGTAGATTACTTGCTAGTCTTAACATTTGAGTCTCATTACTAACTAGTATGACTCTGTTGTGAAAACCAAATGTGTAGTTTGTGTGCGAGAAGTCCGGTCAGACCGCTCCGCCGATGCAAGTGATTGCTCCTGGGATCACGGTGAGTTTAATTTGAATGAACATTACTTGCTAGTCTTAACATTTGAGTGTCATAATGCTAACGAGACATTGGAAATGATCTTTGGTGCAGCTTAACTCCAGAAACACATCGCACGATCCTTCTCCAGCTACCGGTGCGAGCCAGCCCGCTCCTTCTCCAGCTACCGGCGCGAGCCAGCCCGCTCCTACATCTCCACGATCACGGTAAGTTTCTCTAGTGTTTTGCTTAACAAATGCATAAAGACCTAGACCTAGCTTTATTTCCTTCAATATGCTTACCATAATACCTAGAGTTAGCTTCTTTTCCTCCAAAATGACTTAATAAGCTTACTGACCTCATAAACCATCCATTCTACCTAAGTTAGCTCTAAAATGACTTATTTTACCTTAGTTAGCTTACAAGTGATCCAATTTATCCAAGTTAGCTCTAAAATGACCCATTTTACGTAGATTAGCTCCTAAATGATCCATTTTACCTACGTTAGCTTTAAAATGACCCATTTCACCTAGGTTAGCTCCAAAATGACCCATTTCACCTAGGTTAGCTCCAAAATGACCCATTTCACCTAAGTTAGCTCAAAAACGATCCATTTTACCTTAGTTAGCTCAAAAACGTGGCATTTCACCTTAGTTAGCTCATAAAAGACCCATTTCAACTAAGTTAGCTCCAAAATGATCAATTTCACCTAGGTTAGCTCATAAACGACCCATTTCACCTAAGTTAGCT
>NC_057806.1:351229649-351236425 GCF_018294505.1 Triticum aestivum
AAACGATCCATTTTACCTTAGTTAGCTCAAAAACGTGGCATTTCACCTTAGTTAGCTCATAAAAGACCCATTTCAACTAAGTTAGCTCCAAAATGATCAATTTCACCTAGGTTAGCTCATAAACAACCCATTTCACCTAAGTTAGCTCAAAAACGATCCATTTTACCTTACTTAGCTCAAAAACGTGGCATTTCACCTTAGTTAGCTCATAAAAGACCCATTTCAACTAAGTTAGCTCCAAAATGATCAATTTCACCTAGGTTAGCTCATAAACGACCCATTTGACCTAGGTTAGCTCATAAATGACCCATTTCACCTAGGTTAGCTCATAAACAACCTATTTCACCTAGGTTAGCTCATAAACTACCCATTTCACCTAGGTTAGCTCATAAACGTGGCATTTCACCTAAGTTAGCTAATATATGGCATATACTTCTTCTTCTAGTTTTCTTCTTCTATTCTTTTTCTTCTAGTCTAATTCTTCTTCTAGTCTTCTTTTTCTAACTTTCTTATTTGTCATTTTGCAGGTTTTATTCACTTCACGGAAGCCAGCTTCCTATGATGGATTGCTTGCTTTTTCCTGTTTTTTCCTTTGATGCACTTCTTGTATTCTGCTTGCTTGCTATGATGAAACTTTGCATATTGTAATATGTATGGATCGACTATGTATGTATGGATGGATATATATGTGCTGGATATTTATTATGTTGGATATATATGTGCTGGATATTTATGTGATGGATATATATGTGCTGTGAAATATTTGTTGTGATAATTGTTGGATATAATAAAAACAAAACAAAAAAGAGGCAGTGCAGGCTCTTTGCCGTCCGTGGCAGACGGCAAAGACCCCTTTGCTGTCGGTGGTAGACGGCAAAGGGGGCACGTGGCGCCCACCTGTGCTTCCTGGGGATGGACCATTTGGCCAATTTGCCTACCATGGCGGATGGCAAAGCCAAGCTGATGGCAAAGACTTTGCCTTTGCCGTCCGCCGGGCGGACGGCAAAAAAGAGCGGGCGCTGACGTATAGCTGACGTCGTCTGGCGGACGACAAAGAGGCGCTCAAATTTGCCGTCCGCTGGCGGACGGCAAAGGCCGCCGTTAGCCGCCTAACGGAGTGACGCTGGTGGACGTGCAACATTTTGCCGTCCCCCCTCTTTGCCGTCAGCCGCTGTAGGCAAAGGGCTCTTTGCCGTCCACCATAAAAAGCCGACGGCAAAGGACCTGTTTGCCGACCCTATCTTTGCCGTCGCTGTTTGCCGTCCGCGGCGGACGGCATAGTGCTTTGCTGTCAGTCGTCCCTGCCTTTGCCGTCCGCCATGGCAGACGGCAAAGTACTGGATTCCTGTAGTTATGAGACCTGAGAATTATTGCAAATGTGGTTAGTTATGATCTATGCTGAAAACTTGAATGCTGGCTTGACATAGTTACAACAACAAGAGCAAACAGAGTTTGTAAAAGTTTTTCTTTCTTTCTTTCAGTTTGTCACCTGAATTGCTTGAGGACAAGCAAGGGTTTAAGCTTGGGGGAGTTGATACGTCTCCGTCATATCTACTTTTCCAAACACTTTTGCCCTTGTTTTGGACTCTAACTTGTATGGTTTGAATGGAACTAACCCAGACTGACGCTGTTTTCAGCAGAATTGCCATGGTGTTGTTTTATGTGCAGAAAACAAATATTCTCGGAATGACCTGAAACTCCATGGAACATCTTAGAAAAAATAATAAAAAATCCTCGCCAAAGATGAAGACCAGGGGGCCCACACCCTGTCCACGAGGGTGGGGGGCGCACCCCCTAGGGTGTGCCCCCCTACCTCGTGGGCCCCCTGGATGCCCTCCGACGCCAACTCCAACTCTATATATTTGCTTTTGGAGAGAAAAAAAATCAGAGAGAAGAAATCATCGCATTTTACGATACGGAGCCGCCGCCAAGCCCTAAAACCCCTCGGGAGGGCTGATCTGGAGTCCGCTCGGGGCTCCAGAGAGGGGGATTCGTCGCCGTCGTCATCATCAACCATCCTCCATCACCAATTTCATGATGCTCACCGCCGTGCATGAGTAATTCCATCGTAGGCTTGCTGGACGGTGATGGGTTGGATGAGATTTATCATGTAATCGAGTTAGTTTTGTTAGGGTTTGATCCCTAGTATCCATTATGTTCTGAGATTGATGTTGCTATGACTTTGCTATACTTAATGCTTGTCACTAGGGCCCGAGTGCCATGATTTCAGATCTGAACCTATTATGTTTACATGAATATATGTGAGTTCTTGATCCTATCTTGCAAGTCTATAGTCACCTACTATGTGTTATGCTCCGGCAACCCCGAAGTGACAATAATCGGGACCACTCCCGGTGATGACCATAGTTTGAGGAGTTCATGTATTCACTATGTGCTAATGCTTTGTTCCGGTTCTCTATTAAAAGGAGGCCTTAATATCCCTTAGTTTCCAATAGGACCCTGCTGCCACGGGAGGGTAGGACAAAAGATGTCATGCAAGTTCTTTTCCATAAGCACGTATGACTATATACGGAATACATGCCAGCATTACATTGATGAATTGGAGCTAGTTCTGTGTCACCCTATGTTATGACTGTTACATGATGAACCGCATCCGGCATAATTATCCATCACTGATCTGGTTCCGACGAGTTTTCCATATACTAGTTCTCGCTTATTTACTTTCCCGCTACTACTATTACAATCACTACAAAATACCAAAAACATTACTTTTGCTGTCTTTACTTTTGTTGCCGCTACCACCATGATACGTCTCCAACGTATCTATAATTTTTGATTGCTCCATGCTATATTATCTACTGTTTTGGACTATATTGGGCTTTATTTTCCACTTTTATATTATTTTTGGGACTAACCTATTAACCGGAGGCCCAGCCCAGAATTGCTGTTTTTTTGCCTATTTCAGTGTTTCGAAGAAACGGAATATCAAACGGAGTCCAAACGGAATAAAACCTTCGGGAACGTGATTTTCTCACCGAACGTGATCCAGGAGACTTGGACCCTGCTCTAAGGAACAAAAGAGGTGGTCACGAGGGTGGGGGCGCCCCCCTAGGGTGCTTCCCCTGCCTCATGGGCCCCTCGTTGCTCCTCCGGCGTACTTCTACTTCCTATATATACACACGTACCCCCAAACGATCAGAACAGGAGCCAAAAACCTAATTCCACCGCCGCAACTTTCTTTATCCACGAGATCACATCTTGGGGCCTATTCCGGAGCTCCACCGGAAGAGGGCCGTCATCACGGAGGGCTTCTACATCATCATAGCCTCTCCGGTGAAGTGTGAGTAGTTTACCTCAGACCTTCGGGTCCATAGTTAGTAGCTAGATGGCTTCTTCTCTCTCTTTGAATCTCAATACAAAGTTCTCCCCCTCTCTTGTGGAGATCTTGTAACGCCCTCGATGCGGCTATATCTCCTACGTGTCGAAGCATGACTTAGAGGCATAACCGCATTAAAAGCTATGTCGCAAGTAAGGTAATCTTCACAACAACCCATGTAAATAAATAAAAGGGGAAAAGATACATAGTTGGATTACACTCGCCACATCACACAAATACATGAATAGAATTACATTCATCCAATACACTCATGGTCCGACTACGGTACCAAAATAAAGATCAACCCCCACATGCGACAAAGTCCTCGATCGCCCCAACTAGGCACCACTACTGATCATCTGGGAAAGACACGTAGTAACGGCGAGAGTCTTCATCGAACTCCCACTTGAGTTCAAGCGCATAGTATGGAGCGGTATCATCGGTCCCTGCATCTGGTTTGGGAAGTAAACTGTGAGTCACGGGGACTCAGCAATCTCGCACCCTCGCGATCAAGACTATTTAAGCTTATAGGTAAGGCAAGGTATGATGTGGAGCTGCAGCAAGCGACTAGCATATATGGTGGCTAACCTATTCGCAAAAGAGAGCGAGAAGAGAAGGAAAAAGCACGGTCGAATAACTATGATCAAGAAGTGATCCTAGAACAACCTACGTCAAGCATTACTCCAACACCATGTTCACATCTCAGACTCCGCTGAGAAGAGACCATCACGGTTACACACACGGTTGATTCATTTTAATTAAGTTAAGTTTCAGGTTATCTACAACCGGACATTAACAAATCCCCATCTGCCCATAACCGCGGGCACGGCTTTCGAAAGTTCAAATCCCTGCAGGGGAGTCCCAACTTAGCCCATCACAAGCTCTCACGGTCAATGAAGGATATTCCTTCTCCCAAGACAATCCGATCAGACTCGGCATCTCGGTTACAAGACATCCTTGACAATGGTAAAACAAGTCCAACAACACCGCCCGAATGTGCCGACAAATCCCGATAGGAGCTGGACATATCTCGTTCTTAGGGCACACTCACATGAGACATCCTACGAGTAAAACCAACCCTCAAGTTGCCCCGAGGTGGCCCCGCAGTCTACTCGGTCGGACCAACACTTAGAGGAGCACTGGCCCAGGGGGTTTAATAAAGGTGACCCTCGGGCTCCAAAAACCCAAGGGAAAAAGAGGCTAGGTGGAAAATGGTAAAACCAAGGTTGGACATTGCTGGAGGACTTTTATTCAAGGTGAACTGTCAAGGGGTTCCCATTATAACCCAACCGTGTAAGGAACGCAAAATCCGGGAAAATAACACCGATATGACGGAAACTAGGGCGGCAAGAGTGGAACAAAACACTAGGCAAAAGGCCGAGCCTTCCACCCTTTACCAAGTATATAGATGCATTAAGATAAACAAGATAATATGGTGATATCCCAACAATAAACAATGTTACAACAAGGAACGATCTCCAAACTTCACCTACAACTAGCAACGCTATAAGAGGGGCTGAGCAAAGCGGTAACATAGCCAAACAACGGTTTGCTAGGACATGGTGGGTTAGAGGTTTGACAAGGCAATATGGGAGGCATGATAAGCAAGTGGTAGGTATCGTAGCATAGGCATAGCAAAAGAGCGAGCGTCTAGCAAGCAAAGATAGAAGTGATTTTGAGGGTATGGTCATGTTGCCTGCAAAGTTCTCAGAGTTGACTTGATCCTCGTAAGAGAACTCAATGGGCTCCTCATTCATGAACTCGTCTCTCGGCTCTACCCAAGCAAGAAAACAAGCAAAAAGAACACAATCAACCACGTGCGATGCTCAAGCAACATGATGCAAACATGGTATGATATGCGGGATGCGGTATGTGATGCATATGCAAGATTTGACAAGGAATGATCGAACCTAGCCTAAACTTGGAAATACAAGAATGCCACTGGAAAGGTGAGGTGATTTTGGTTGAAATCGTTATAAAGATCACCGGAATCGGATGCACAGTTTGGAAAAGGCAAGCAAAACAAATATGGCACCGGTCTGCGATAATCAGCAAGTGACCAACTAAATGCATCAAGATAAATATACTACAACACTCAAACATGACAACAAAATACATGGTAGAGATCCACTCATGATTTTTGACAAAACATGAGCACTGAGCTACGGCTAGTTCATCCATTAACAGGTTCAAACAAGCATAGCAAAAGTGTAAATGATAACAGGTTTCAGACTTAGTGAAATTAACACAAGTCTGGAATCCATCATCAGGAAGCACACTTTAGAGCATGAAAACTACATGCTACATGAACTTAACATGCCAAAGCAAGGCATGGCATGAAGCTCCTCAAAGCACTTAACAAAAGTCCCTTAGTGACCTTGAGCCAAAAGGGATCAGAAAATACAATTGCAAGCATGTGAACATGGCAAAATCATAAACAGATTCAGACTTAGTGAAAAACTGGAGCATGCAAAACAGTTAACAAGTAGGCATGTTTACGAGCTCGATGCACTCACTACAGAGCATGGAATGACAAACTAAGCATACACCCATCAAGAATACATGGCATAGAAGCTAGACATGGCAAGAACAAGAACATAGCATGCACGGATCAATAGCAACATCCTCAGCAAAATCACTAAACATGTCAACAATCTGCAAGGATCATTTTATAGCAAAAGTAGAGCTCGATTGACTCAAGATAGGGTGCTCCATAAATGCAAACAAAGACATGGATGGATAGAGCACAGCAATATTAACAAAACGTCCTTACTGATCATCCTCAAAAGAGGCACGGATCACTAGGAAACAACATGAACATATGGCATAACAACAAAATCAGGACAAGGACTTAGTGAAGTTCTAAGTCCCTGAAATCAGCATTACCGATTACGCTACTTTGCAAGCTTGTGCTAGTCACCACAAATATCACAAAAATACATGGCATACACCCCTGTAAAGATGGCATGGCATATAACCAAACACATGTAGAGCTCAGGATCATAGCATGCACACATTAATCATGGCAAAAATGACAAAAGGCTAATTGCTAAAACAGATCTGACAAATTCATCAGATAGCCCTCTTCCAACAGCATTTCGGGCATCAAGATGAGCTCAAATTAAAATGATGCAATGAGATGAAATGATGTACTCGTCGAAGCGAACATTTTGATATGCTACACGCACGAATCGGAGCTACGGATGCAGAGTTATGGCATGTCAAAGAATGCAAAATATGCTAGGGTTTGGGGACGAAAAAGTCAACCTCCCGATCCAGATCTGGATCTGACGCAGGTACTGTAGCTACATGGATAACGAGGTTCGTCGGTGATGAAGAACAGGGCGGCGGCCGGAGTAGCGAGGGAGGCTGGAGGCCGCGGTGGAGGAGGCGAGGAGGGCCGCGGTGGCTGGAGCGGTGGCCGGCGCCGGGTGCGGTT
>NC_057806.1:351236913-351246650 GCF_018294505.1 Triticum aestivum
GGCGGCGGGCAGACCGGGCCGCGGGGGCTTCCCGCGGGCCTGGCGGGCCTCGGGCGGCGACGACGATGTGGGTCTCCCGCGCGCCACGTGTCAGCTTCTGGTTGGGGCGGCGGCGATGTCCGGCGCGTCCGGACGTGTCCGGCGCGCTGAGGACGAAAGGACTAGGGTTAGGGTAGGATTTTACCCGGAATTTTTGGGAGATGATCTATATATAGGCGTAGAGGAAACTAGGAAGCTCCAAATGGAGTGCGGTTTGCGGCCACGCGATCGTGATCGAACGCTCTAGATGATGCGAGAGGTTTAGGTTGGTTTTGGGCCAAATTGGAAGGGTGTTGGGCTGCAACACACACGGGGCCTTTTCGGTCCCTTGGTTAACCGTTGGAGTATCCAACGAAGTCCAAATGGCACGAACTTGACAGGCGGTCTACCGGTAGTAAACCAAGTCCACATGGCAAGTCTCGGTCCAATCCGGAAATGCTTAACCCCAACACACAAAAAAGGGTAGAAAGGACCACCAGAGGACATAGGAGCGCCGGAATGCAAAACAGACAACGGGGAAAATGCTCGGATGCATGAGATGAACACGTATGCAAATGCAATGCACATGATGACATGATATGAGATGCATGACAAAGACAACAACACACGGAGACAAAAACCCGACAACGAAGAAATAAAATAACTTAGGCCGGAAACGACAAGAGTTGGAATACATATAAGGTAAATTACATCCGGGGTGTTACAACACTCCACCACTACGAAAGGATCTTGTCCCGAGATCTAGGACTGAAAAAACTCCGGGTACTCAGAATGGAGGTGATCCTCGCGTTCCCAGGTGGCTTCACGGTCAGAATGGTGTGACCACTTGACTTTGAGGAATTTGATTGACTTGTTGCGAGTCTTGCGCTCAGTTTCTTCAAGAATAGCAACTGGGTGCTCACGATAAGAAAGGTCTTCTTGGAGTTCAATGTCTTCGAAGTTGACGGTGCGGTCAGGGGTCTTGAAGCACTTGCGGAGCTGAGAGACATGGAACACGTCGTGCACGTTTGCAAAGTTGGAGGGAAGCTCGAGTTGATAGGCGAGATCGCCTCTCTTGCTGACGATCTTGAAAGGACCCACGTATCTAGGGGCAAGCTTCCCTTTGATACTGAAGTGACGAGTACCTTTCATTGGAGAGACGCTGAGGTAAACATGGTCTCCGATCTCAAAAGCCAAATCACGATGCTTATTGTCACAGTAGCTCTTCTGGCGCGATTGCGCGGTTTTGAGGTTATCACGAATGACTTTGCACATCTCTTCTGCCTCTGTGATCAAGTCATTTCCAAGAAGTTGACGTTCACCAGTCCCTGACCAGTTAAGAGGAGTACGACACTTCCTACCATAGAGAATTTCAAATGGGGCCTTGCCCAAACTCGCTTGAAAGCTATTGTTGTAGGAGAACTCGGCATATGGAAGACAATCTTCCCACTTCATACCGAAGGAGATAACGCAAGCCCCTGAGCATATCTTCAAGAATCTGATTAACACGCTCGACTTGGACGCTAGTTTGAGGATGAAAAGCTGCGCTGAAACGGATGTTGGTGCCCATGGCCTTCTGAAAAGAATCCCAAAACTTGGAGGTGAAGATGCTGCCACGATCTGAAGAAATCAACTGCGGAATGCCATGCAGAGAGACAATCCGAGAGGTATATAGCTCAGCCAATTGAGCTGCTGTGATAGGCTCTTTGATAGGCAGAAAGTGAGCCACTTTAGTGAGTTTGTCGATGACAACGAATATAGCATCATTTCCACGCTTGGACTTTGGAAATCCAGTCACGAAGTCCATCTCAATGTGGTCAAACTTCCATTCCGGAATGGCAAGAGGTTGGAGGAGACCAGCTGGCCGTTGGTGTTCTACCTTCACTCTTCTGCAGACATCACATTCGTTCACGAACTGAGCAATCTCATGCTTCATTCAAGTCCACCAATACGACTGCTTTAGGTCCTGGTACATCTTTGTACTCCCAGGGTGGATGGAGAGGAGTGAATTGTGAGCCTCATTCATAATGACTTTACGAAGGTCACCTTTAGGCACAACAATGCGATCCTCAAAGAATAGAGTATCCTTGTCATCAAGGCGATAGCACTTGTACTTGGATTGACTCTTGGCAATCCCAATCTTCACCTTCTTCACCATAGCATCAAGAAGTTGAGCCTCACGAATCTGATCTTCCAAAGTAGGAGAGACTTGAAGGTTTGCGAGAAATCCTTGAGGAACAACTTGCAGATTGAGTTTGCGGAAAGCTTCACAAAGCTCGGGTTAGTAAGGCTTGAGAATCAAACTATTGCAGTAAGCCTTCCTGCTCAATGCGTCAGCAATTACATTGGCATTGCCTGGAGTATATTCGATACTCGGATTATACTCTTGAATCATTTTGACCCAACGAGTCTGCCTGAGGTTGAGATTAGGCTGAGTGAAGATGTACTTGAGACTCTTGTGGTTAGTGAAGATGTCCACTTTTCTTCCCAATAAGAGATGTCTCCAAGTCAAAAGAGCATGCACAACTGCCGCCAACTCGAGGTCATGAGTGGGGTAGTTATTTTCATTGGGCTTCAACTGGCGAGAGGTATAAGCCACAACTTTCTTCTCTTGCATCAACACTGCACCAAGACCTTGAAGAGAGGCATCACAGAAGACCTCAAACGGTTTGGATTCATCAGGAGGAGTTAGAATTGGAGCAGTGACTAATTTCTCTTTCAGGGTGTTGAAAGCGATGTCACATTCAGGAGACCAAACGTACTTCACGTGCTTCTGGAGAAGGTTGGAAAGAGGCTTCGCGATCTTTGAAAAGTTCTCAACGAACCTTCGACAATAGCTTGCGAGACCAAGGAAGCTGCGGAGTTGCTTCACGTTCTGAGGTGGTTCCCAATTCACAATTGCAGACACCTTCTCAGGATTCACCGCTATGCCCTTGGCAGAGATGATATGCCCAAGGTAGAGAACCTCATCGAGCCAAAACTCGCACTTTGAAAACTTGGCATAGAACTGATGTTCTCTGAGCTTATCCAGCACCAAACGCAAGTGCTTGGCATGATCCTCCTTGTTCTTGGAAAAGACCAAAATGTCATCAAGGTAGACCAAGACGAAGTCATTTGTGTAGGGGTTGAAGATGAAGTTCATCATGCGAGAGAAAGTTGGAGGAGCGTTGACGAGGCCAAAAGACATGACAGTGTATTAATATGAACCATAGCTTGTTTTGAATGCTGTCTTGGGAATATCTTGCTCATGAATTCGAATCTGGTGATAGCCCATACGGAGATCAAGCTTGGAGAATACTTGAGCACCTTTGAGTTGTTCAAACAGCTCATTGATGTTGGGAAGTGGGTACTTGTTCTTTATAGTCTTCTTGTTCAATGGACGGTAGTCGACACAGAGTCGGTCCGTTCCATCCTTCTTCTTCACAAAAAGAACTCCACAACCCCACGGAGAAGAACTAGGTCGGATGAGACCCATTTGCTCTTGAATATCGAGTTGCTTCTTCAGCTCTTTCAACTCTTCAGGTCCAAGCTTGTAAGGACGTTTGCAAACAGGTTCCGTGCCAGGCTCAAGATCGATAATGAATTCAACTGGCCGGTGCGGAGGCATTCCTGGAAGCTCTTATGGAAAGACGTCTTGATATTCGCAAACGACTGGAATTTGAGAGATGGCATCCAGTTCACCCTTCTCATTGAGAGAAAACAGACGGATGGTATCATCACGAGCGGCAAAGACAATTACATCCTCAGACGAATGAGTCAATTGAATCTGCCTGGCAGCACAATCAAGATGAGCCTTGTGCTTAGAAAGCCAATCCATTCCGAGAATAAGATCAATATCCGAGTTACCAAGGACCACTGGAGAGGATAGTAACTTGTAGTCGCCCAACGTGATAGAGACATCGGGAGCAACCAAACTAGAAGTCAAAAGCTTGTCGGGAGAAACAACTTGCATGACTTTGGGCATAACCTCAGTATCAACATTGTGCTTTGATGCAAATGGGAATGACAAGAAAGAATGCGATGCACCAGTGTCAAAAAGTACTTTTGCAGGAACATCGTTAACAGGAAGGTTACCCATGATGACATCTGACGAGTCCTCTGCCTGAGCTGCATTCATCAAGTTAACCTTGGCATGCTTGGGGTTATGCTTGACCACTGCGGTACTTGCCGATCTCACAGGAGGAGGAGGAGGGAGACACCTCTGATTGAAGCATTGGTTGGCATAGTGACCCTTCTGTTGGCACTTGTTGCACGTGACCTCCGAGAGCGGACAGTGATACGGAGCACTTGATCTTGGAGCTTGAGACGAAGTCTTGTTCTGAAAGCCAGGGTTGGGTTGGTGGGAAGATCCACTGCCACCTTTGCTCTTGTACTGATAAGGCTAATGAAATGGAGGAGGAGGCAGCCAATACTTTTGCTGCTTAGCCACTTGAGTTGAGGAAGAAGGAGTTGCATCTCTGACTCGCTTCTTGGAAGCATCACACTTCAGTTGAGCAGTCTCTTGCTTCATTGCCATATTGTAAAACCCATCGTACTTCTTGGGATCAAAGAGGACGAGAGCTAGCTGGAGTTCTTCTCTGAGACCACCCCTGAACTGGTATAGCATGCTCTTCTCGTTAGGGACATCTTGCTTGGCGAAATGGGCGAGCTTCTGAAACATGATGTTGGACTGGTAAACAGACATAGTGCCTTGCTTCAGGTTGCGGAATTCCTCACGCTTGCTCTCAACCACACTCTGAGGAATATGATGAGTTTGAAGTCTTGACGGAATTCATCCCAGGTAATTGCACGACCTCCTCTAGAATCTTTGTACTGCTGAAACCATTCTGTAGCTTGGTCTTTGAGTTGGAAGGAGGCGAACTTGACAAAGTCCTCAGGCCTGGCGTTACTGCACTCGAAATGCTTGCATATGTCCACAAGCCAATCATCAGCGTCTGTTGCCTCAACACAATTGCTGAAGGTCTTTGGCTGATTAGCGAGGAACTGGTTGAGTGTAGCAAACTGGTTCTGATTGTTGCCATGGCCCTGGTTCCCTTGGTTGCACTCTTGAAGAAGTTGCATGATCAGCTGTGTGTTTGCATTGGTAGCGGCCATCACAGCTTGCCAAGCCTCCGGAGGTGGAGGTGGTGGTGGCGGATCAGGATTCGGCGTCGTGCGTGTTGGAGGAGCCATCCTGAAAAGGGTGACATCCGTTAGCATATTGACAGACAAATATTTAAGCTGAATCAAATGGGTTTAAATTGCAACATAAAGTCTTCACATCCGAACAAAATGAACGAATGCATTCCAGTTGAAATGGTCACATTTCCATAAATTGAGAAGCCACTTAGAATTGAGGTAGAAGAATAAAACAACAATGTACGGAACAAGAACAAATACTTGGTGAGGATTACCCAATCCCAAACCAAATATCCGCGGAGGAAGAACTAGAGCTACAAGAATTCCCACCTATGAAACTCCCGAACCTTTCCGGTTATGCAATCAGGTGTTGGGGATACAGGGGAAGCATAATATCTGACCCAAATCTAGAAAATCCTACATCCAGCTGTATCCATCCTTCAACACATAACCGAGAAAACTTCGGAAATCATTTACCTCAACCTTCGAAAAGCATCCATTATACAAGTTATGGCAATACTCCCGAACTCCCGCCCCAGTACTAGGTGGCATCGAGGTTATCTCACCAACAACTGCATAAAAGAGATTTTCGATGTCGGCAAAACTCAGGAATTCCAGAATCTCAACGATAAAATTGTGACGACAACACCTCGGAGCTCAACTCCCCGGGACACTGCCACAACCCCTAAATGATAGGAGGCACCAAGAACAATGTTCTCGTCACAAATTGATCGGAATGATTCCAAGATACCCGCGTGATCCTAAATTTTTTTAGTGAAATTTGAGAAGAGAAGAGTCAAAACTCTACGTCAGAATGCCTCACCAGAGCGATGAAGGGACCGGGGAGTAAAAAGAATTCCTAACTCTCTGATATATATAATCCTAAATGACTCAAAACATTTTTCTAGACTCAACAACGCCAACGATTCGATCAAGCAGGGGGCTCCTAAGGTCGGGGAAGGCTCTGATTACCAACTTGTAATGCCCTTGATGCGGCTATATCTCCTACGTGTCGAAGCATGACTTAGAGGCATAACCGCATTGAAAGCAATGTCGCAAGTAAGGTAATCTTCACAACAACCCATGTAAATAAATAAAAGGGGAAATCATACATAGTTGGCTTACACTCGCCACGTCACACAAATACATGAATATCATTACATTCATCCAATACACTCATGGTCCGACTATGGTACCAAAATAAAGATCAACCCCCACATGCGACAAAGTCCCCGATCGCCCCAACTGGGCACCACTACTGATCATCTGGGAAAGACACGTAGGAGATATAGCCGCATCAAGGGCATTACAAAGTTGGCTTACACTCGCCACGTCACACAAATACATGAATAGCATTACATTCATCCAATACACTCATGGTCCGACTATGGTACCAAAATAAAGATCAACCCCCACATGCGACAAAGTCCCCGGTCGCCCCAACTGGGCACCACTACTGATCATCTGGGAAAGACACGTAGTAACGGCGAGAGTCTTCATCAAACTCCCACTTGAGTTCAAGCGCATCGTCTGGAGCGGTATCATCAGTCCCTGCATCTGGTTTTGGAAGTAAATTGTGAGTCACGGGGACTCAGTAATCTCGCACCCTCACGATCAAGACTATTTAAGCATATAGGTAAGGCAAGGTATGATGTGGAGGTGCAGCAAGCGACTAGCATACATGGTGGCTAACCTATTCGCAAAAGAGAGTGAGAAGAGAAGGCAAAAGCACGGTCGAACAACTATGATCAAGAAGTGATCCTAGAACAACCTACGTCAAGCATTACTCCAACACTGTGTTCACTTCCCAGACTCCGCCGAGAAGAGACCATCACGGTTACACACGTGGTTGATTCATTTTAATTAAGTTAAGTTTCATGTTATCTACAACCGGACATTAACAAATCCCCATCTGCCCATAACCGTGGGCACGGCTTTCGAAAGTTCAAATCCCTGCAGGGAGTCCCAACTTAGCCCATCACAAGCTCTCACGGTCAACGAAGGATATTCCTTCTCCCAAGACAATCCGATCAGACTCAGCATCCTGGTTACAAGACATCCTCGACAATGGTAAAACAAGTCCAGCAACACCGCCCGAATGTGCCGACAAATCCCGATAGGAGCTGCACATATCTCGTTCTCAGGGCACACTCAGATGAGACATCCTACGAGTAAAACCAACCCTCAAGTTGTCCCGAGGTGGCCCCGCAGTCTACTCGGTCGGACCAACACTTAGAGGAGCACTGGCCCAGGGGGGTTTAACAAAGATGACCCTTGGGCTCCGGAAACCCAAGGGAAAAAGAGGCTAGGTGGCAAATGGTAAAACCAAGGTTGGGCATTGCTGGAGGAGTTTTATTCAAGGCGAACTGTCAAGGGGTTCCCATTATAACCCAACCGTGTAAGGAACGCAAAATCCGGGAACATAACACCGATATGACGGAAACTAGGGCGACAAGTGGAACAAAACACTAGGCAAAAGGCCGAGCCTTCCACCCTTTACCAAGTATATAGATGCATTAAGATAAACAAGATAATATGGTGATATCCCAACAATAAACAATGTTCCAACAAGGAACGATCTCCAAACTTCACCTGCAACTAGCAACGCTATAAGAGGGGCTGAGCAAAGCGGTAACATAGCCAAACAACGGTTTGCTAGGACATGGTGGGTTAGAGGTTTGACAAGGCAATATGGGAGGCATGATAAGCAAGTGGTAGGTATCGTAGCATAGGCATAGCAAAAGAGCAAGCGTCTAGCAAGCAAAGATAGAAGTGATTTCGAGGGTATGGTCATGTTGCCTGCAAAGTTCTCAGAGTTGACTTGATCCTCGTAAGAGAACTCAACGGGCTCCTCGTTCACGAACTCGTCTCCCGGCTCTACCCAAGCAAGACAACAAGAAAAAAGAACACAATCAACCACGTGCGATGCTCAAGCAACATGATGCAAACATGGTATGATATGCGGGATGCGGTATGTGATGCATATGCAAGATTTGACAAGGAATGATTGAACCTGGCCTAAACTTGGAAATCCAAGAATGCCACTGGAAAGGTGAGGTGATTTTGGTTGAAATCGATATAAAGATCACCGGAATCGGATGCACGGTTTGGAAGAGGCAAGCAAAACAAATATAGCACCGGTCTGCGATAATCAGCAAGTAACCAACTAAATACATCAAGATAAATATACTACAGCAATCAAACATGACTACAAAATACATGGCAGGTATCCACTCATGATGCTTGACAAAAGATGAGCACTGAGCTACGGCTAGTTCATCCATTGACAGGTTCAAACAAGCATGGCAGAAGTGCAAATGATAACAGGTTTCAGACTTAGTGAAATTAACACAAGTCTGGAATTTATTATTAGGAAGCACACTTTAGAGCATGAAAACTACATGCTGTAGGAACTTAACATGGCAAAGCAAGGCATGGCATGAAGCTCCTCAAAGAACTTAACAAAAGTCCCTTAGTGACCTTGAGCCAAAAGGGATCAGAAAATACAATTGCAAGCATGTGAACATGGCAAAATCATAAACAGATTCAGACTTAGTGAAAAACTGGAGCAGGCAAAACAGTTAACAAGTAGGCATGTTTACGAGCTCGATGCACTCACTACAGAGCATGGAATTAGAAACTAAGCATACACCCATCAAGAATACATGGCATAGAAGCTAGACATGGCAAGAACAACAACATAGCATGCACGTATCAATAGCAACATCCTCGGCAAAATCACTAAACATGTCAACAATCTGCCAGGATCATTTTATAGCAAAAGTAGAGCTCGATTGACTCAAGCTAGGGTGCTCCATAAATGCAAACAAATACATGGATGGATAGAGCACAACAATATTAACAAAACATCCTTACTGATCATCCTCAAAAGAGGCACGGATCACTAGGAAACAACATGAACATATGGCATAACAACAAAATCAGGACAAGGACTTAGTGAAGTTCTAAGTCCCTGAAATCAGCATTACCGATTACGCTACTTTGCAAGCTTGTGCTAGTCACCACAAATATCACAAAAATACATGGCATACACCCCTGTAAAGATGGCATGGCATATAACCAAACACATGTAGAGCTCAGGATTATAACATGCACACATTAATCATGGCAAAAATGACAAAAGGCTAATTGCTGAAACAGGTCTGACAAATTCATCACATAGCCCTCTTCCAACAGCATTTCGTGCAGCAAGATGAGCTCAAATGAAAATGATGCAATGAGATGAAATGATGTACTCGTCGAGACGAACATTTTGATATGCTACACGCACGAATCAGAGCTACAGATGCAGAGTTATGTCATGTCAAAGAATGCAAAATATGCTAGGGTTTGGGGACGAAAAAGTCAACCTCCCGATCCAGATCTGGATCTGACGCGGGTACTGTAGCTGCACAAATAACGAGGTTCATCGGCGACGAAGAACAGCGTGGCGGCCGGAGCAGTGAGGGAGGCCGGAGGCCACGATGGAGGAGGCGAGGAGGGCCGCGGTGGCCGGAGCGGTGGCCGGCGCCGGGCGCGGTTGCTGGCGGCGAGGGGCGCGCCGAGGCGAGACTTGCCGTGGGCAGGCTCCGGCAATGGCG
>NC_057806.1:351246918-351328760 GCF_018294505.1 Triticum aestivum
GGCGGAGCAGCGATGATGGCGGGCGGCGGACGTCGGACGCGGGGAGGAGGACAACCCGGGCGGCGGCGGGCAGACCGGGCCGCGGGTGCTTCTCGCGGGCTTGGCAGGCCTCGGGCGACGGCGGCGATGTGGGGCTCCAGCGCGCCACATGTCAGCTTCTGGTTGGGGCACGGCGATGTACGGCACGTCCGGACGTGTTCGGCGCGCTGAGGACGAAAGGACTAGGGTTAGGGTAGGATTTTACCTGGAATTTTTGGGAGATGATCTATATATAGGCGTAGAGGGAACTAGGAAGCTCCAAATGGAGTGCGGTTTGCGGCCACGCGGTCGTGATCGAACACTCTAGATGATGGGAGAGGTTTAGGTGGGTTTTGGGCCAAATTGGAAGGGTGTTGTGCTGCAACACACACGAGGCCTTTTCGGTCCCTCGGTTAACCGTTGGAGTATCCAACGAAGTCCAAATGGCACGAAATTTGACAGGCGGTCTACTGGTAGTAAACCAAGTCCGCATGACAAGTCTCAGTCCAATCCGTAAATGTTTAACCCCAACACATGAAAAAGGGTAGAAAGGACCACCGGAGGACATAGGAGCGCCGGAATGCAAAACGGACAACGGGGAAAATGCTCGGATGCATGAGACGAACACGTATGCAAATGCAATGCACATGATGACATGATATGAGATGCATGACAAAGACAACAACACACAGAGAGAAAAACCTGACAACGAGGAAATAAAATAACTTAGGCCAGAAACGACAAGAGTTGGAATACATATAAGGTAAATTACATCCGGGGTGTTACAGATCTATTCGATGTAGTCTTCTTTTTGCGGTGTGTTGTTGAGACCGATGAATTGTGGGTTTATGATCAACTATATCTATGAATAATATTTGAATCTTCTCTGAATTTTTTTATGTATGATTGGTTATCTTTGCAAGTCTCTTCGAATTATCCGTTTGGTTTGGCCAACTAGATTGGTAGTTCTTGCCATGGGAGAAGTGCTTAGCTTTGGGTTCGATCTTGCTGTGTCCTTACCCAGTGACAGAAGGGGCAGCAAGGCACGTATTGTATCATTGCCATCGAGGATAACAAGATGGGGTTTATTTCATATTGCATGAATTTATCTCTCTACATCATGTCATCTTGCTTAAGGCGTTACTCTATTTTTAACTTAATACTCTAGATGCATGCTGGATAGCGGTCGATGAGTGGAGTAATAGTAGTAGATGCAGAATCGTTTTGATCTACTTGTCACGGACGTGATGCCTATATACATGATCATGCCTAGATATTCTCATAACTATGCTCAATTATGTCAATTGCTCAACAGTAATTTGTTCACCCACCGTAGAATACTTATGCTCTTGAGAGAAGCCACTAATGAAACCTATGGCCCCCCGGTCTGTTATCATCATATCAATATCCATCACTTTAGTCTTGCTTTGCTTTTTCACTTTGCTTTTACTTTTTACTTTGCATCTTTATACCAAAAATACGAAAAAATATTATATCTATCAGATCTCACTCTCGTAAGTGACGTGAAGGGATTGACAACCCCTAATCGCGTTGGTTGCGAGTAGCTATCGCTTTGTGCAGGTACGAGGGACTTGAGCATGGCCTCCTACTGGATTGATACCTTGGTTCTCAAAAACTGAGGGAAATACTTACGCTACTCTGCTGCATCATCCCTTCCTCTTCTGGGAAAACCAACGCAAGCTCAAGACGTAGCAAGAAGGATTTCTGGCGCCGTTGCCGGGGAGTCTACGCAAAAAGTCAGCATACCAAGTACCCATCACAATCCCTATATCTCGCATTACATTATTTGCCATTTGCCTCTCGTTTTCCTCTCCCCCCAATTCACCCTTGCCGTTTTATTCGCCCTCTCTCTCTATCCTCCCTCTCTATTTGCCTCTTTTCCCTCGCCATGTCAGAACCAAAAAGAGTATGGGGTTCTCTCCCAAGTTCTAGTGCTTTAGACAATCCTGCTATCTTATCTAAACTCATAAATCAGAATGCTATAGAACAACTTGCTGGAGTTATCAATGAGAACCTTAGTAATTTTGATGAAGATGATTCTAGAATTTTTCGTTATTTACTTGATGAATCTTTGAAAGATGCTTGGGATATGCTATTAAGGATCCAGGCTAGCTATGTACCCCAATATCAAATTGAGGTTTACTTGAAAAGCTTTTATGTTGGGCTACCCGCTTTGTTCAAACAAGTCTTAGATTCTATTTTCGAGGGGGGTTTTCTTGAATGGGACCCCATAGATACCTATGAGAGGATGAAAACTATATTTGGGCACCCCATTAATGAGAAAACTGAAATTACATCTCTCTTGCTTTCTTACCAAAACAAATCTATTAAAGAGATAAAAGCTAGCCTAGATGCCAATTTCCGCAACATACTTAATCTTTCTTCTACCATTAATGGACATGTACTTTGTCAAAATAGAAATATTAATTCCATAGATAACAAGTTTGCTCTCTTTCTCTCTAAAACCAAATATGGCAATACCTAGATCTATCCTCGCTTTTATGCCTAGCTAGGGGCGTTAAACGATAACGTTTGTTGGGAGGCAACCCAATTTTATTTTTATTCCTTGCTTTTTGCTCCTGCTTAGTAATAAATAAATTATTTAGCCTCTGTTTTGGTTGTGTTTTTTGTGTTTAATTAGTGTTTGTGCCAAGTAGAGCCGTTGGGAAGACTTGGGGAAAGTCTTGTTGAACTTGCTGTAAAAAACAGAAACTTTAGCGCTCACGAGAACTGCTGTCATTTTTATTTGAAGAGTTCTATTTAGTTAATTATTTTTGAATATGATTAATAGATAAATTCCTCACGTCCATAAATTTATTTTAGAATTTTTGGGGTTCCAGATCTTGCGCTAGCTACAGATTACTAGACTGTTCTGTTTTTGACAGATTCTGTTTTTCGTGTGTTGTTTGCTTATTTTGATGAATCTATGGCTAGTAAAATAGTTTATAATCCATAGAGAAGTTGGAATAAAGTAGGTTTAACACCAATATAAATAAATAATGAGTTCATTACAGTACCTTGAAGTGGTCTTTTGTTTTCTTTCGCTAACGGAGCTCACGAGTTTTCTATTTTGAGTTTTGTGTTGTGAAGTTTTCAAGTTTTGGGTGAATTCTTTTGATGGATCATGGAACAAGGAGTGGCAAGAGCCTAAGCTTGGGGATGCCCATGGCACCCCCAAGATAATCCAAGGATACCAAAAAGTCAAAGCTTGGGGATGCCCCGGAAGGCATCCCCTCTTTCGTCCACTTCCATCGGTAATTTACTTGGAGCTATATTTTTGTTCACCAACATGATATGTGTATTGCTTGGAGCGTCTTGTATTATTTGTGTCTTTGTGTCTTAGTATGCCACAATCATCCTTGCTGTACACACCTTTTGAGAGAGCCATACATGAATTAAAATTTGATAGAATACTCTATGAGCTTCATTTATATCTTTTGAGCTAAGTAGTTTTGCTCTATGTGCTTCACTTATATCTTTTGAGCTAGTTAATTTTGCTCTATGTGCTTCACTTAGATATTTTAGAGCACGGTGGTGGATTTGTTTTAAAGAAACTATTGATCTCTCATGCTTCACTTAAATTATTTTGAGAGTCTCTTAATAGCATGGTAATTTGCTTAATAATAATATGCTTGGTATTCAAGATTTGTGAAACTTTCTTTTGAGTGTGTTGAATACTAAGAAAAGATTGAAACATGATAATTGTTTTGAGATATGGAGATGACAATATTAAAGTCATGCTAGCTGAGTAGTTGTGAATTTAAAGAATACTTGTGTTAAAGTTTGTGATTCCCGTAGCATGCACGTATGGTGAACCATTATGTGATGAAGTCGGAGCATGATTTATTTATTGATTGTCTTCCTTATGAGTGGCGGTCGGGGACGAGCGATGGTATTTTCCTACCAATCTATCCCCCTAGGAGCATGCGCGTAATACTTTGCTTTGATAACTTCTAGGTTTTTGCAATAAGTATATGAGTTCTTTATGACTAATGTTGAGTCCATGGATTATACGCACTCTCACCCTTCCACCTTTGCTAGCCTCTCTAATACTGCGCACCTTTCACCGGTATCATACACCTACCATATACCTTCCTCAAAACAGCCACCATACCTACCTATTATGGCATTTCCATAGCCATCCCGAGATATATTGCCATGCAACTTTCCACCATCTAGTTCATCATGACACACTCCATCATTGTCATATTGCATATCTCGGTACACCGCCGGATGCATTCACATAGAGTCATATTTTGTTCTAAGTATCGAGTTGTAATTGTTGAGTTATAAGAAAGATAAAAGTGTGATGATCATCATTATTAGAGCATTATCCCAGTGAGGAAAGAATGATGGAGGCTATGATTCCCCCATAAGTAGGGATGAGACTCCGGACGAAAAAAAGAGGCCAAAGAAGCCCAAATAAAAAGAGGCCATAAAAAAAGAAAAGGCCCAAACAAAAAAAATGAGAGAAAAAGAGAGAAGGGACAATGTTACTATCCTTTTACCACACTTGTGCTTCAAAGTAGCACCATGATCTTCATAGTAGAGAGTCTCTCATGTTATCACTTTCATATACTAGTGGGGATTTTTCATTATAGAACTTGGCTTGTATATTCCAATGATGGGCTTCCTCAAATTGCCCTAGGTCTTCATGAGCAAGCAAGTTGGATGCACACCCACTTAGTTTCTTTTTGAGCTTTCATATACTTATAGCTCTAGTGCATCCGTTGCATGGCAATCCCTACTCACTCACATTGATATCTATTGATGGGCATCTCCATAGCCCGTTGATACGCCTAGTTGATGTGAGACTATCTTCTCCTTTTTTTCTTCTCCACAACCACCATTCTATTCCACCTATAGTGCTATACCCATGGCTCATGCTCATGTATTGCGTGAAGATTGAAAAAGTTTTGAAAAAGTTAGAGTATGAAACAATTGCTTGGCTTATCATCGCGGTTGTGCATGATTTAAATATTTTGTGTGGTGAAGATAGAGCATAGCCAGACTATATGATTTTGTAGGGATAACTTTCTTTGGCCATGTTATTTTGAGAGGACATAATTGCTTTATTAGTATGCTTGAAGTATTATTATTTTTATTTCAATATAAACTTTTGTCTTGAATCTTTCTAATCTAAATATTCATACCACAATTAAGAAGATTTGCATTGAAATTATGCCAAGTAGCACTCCACATCAAAAATTCTTTTTTTATCATTTACCTACTCGAGGACGAGCAGGAATTAAGCTTGGGGATGCCTGATACGTCTCCAACGTATCTATAATTTTTGATTGCTCCATGCTATATTATCTACTGTTTTGGACTATATTGGGCTTTATTTTCCACTTCTATATTATTTTTGGGACTAACCTATTAACCGGAGGCCCAGCCCAGAATTGCTGTTTTTTGCCTATTTCAGTGTTTCGAAGAAACGGAATATCAAACGGAGTCCAAACGGAATAAAACCTTTGGGAACGTGATTTTCTCACCGAACGTGATCCAGGAGACTTGGACCCTGCTCCAAGGAACAAAAGAGGCGGTCACGAGGGTGGGGGGCGCCCCCCCTAGGGCGCGCCCCTGCCTCGTGGGCCCCTCGTTGCTCCTCTGGCGTACTTCTTCCTCCTATATACACACACGTACCCCCAAACGATCAGAACAAGAGCCAAAAACCTAATTCCACCGTCGCAACTTTCTGTATCCACGAGATCCCATCTTGGGGCCTGTTCTGAAGCTCCGCCGGAAGAGGGCCGTCATCGCGGAGGGCTTCTACATCATCATAGCCTTTCCGATGAAGTGTGATTAGTTTACCTTAGACCTTCGGGTCCATAGTTAGTAGCTAGATGGCTTCTTCTCTCTCTTTGAATCTCAATACAAAGTTCTCCCCCTCTCTTGTGGAGATCTATTCGATGTAATCTTCTTTTTGTGGTGTGTTTGTTCAGACCGATGAATTGTGGGTTTATGATCAAGTCTATCTATGAATAATATTTGAATCTTCTCTGAATTCTTTTATGTATGATTGGTTATCTTTGCAAGTCTCTTCGAATTATCCGTTTGGTTTGGACAACTAGATTGGTAGTTCTTGCCATGGGAGAAGTGCTTAGCTCTGGGTTCGATCTTGCTGTGTCCTTACCCAGTGACAGAAGGGGCAGCAAGGCACGTATTGTATCGTTGCCATCAAGGATAACAAGATGGGGTTTATTTCATATTGCATGAATTTATCTCTCTACATCATGTCATCTTGCTTAAGGCGTTACTCTGTTTTTAACTTAATACTCTAGATGCATGCTGGATAGCGGTCGATGAGTGGAGTAATAGTAGTAGATGCAGAATCGTTTCGATCTACTTGTCACGGACGTGATGCCTATATACATGATCATGCCTAGATATTCTCATAACTATGCTCAATTCTGTCAATTGCTCAACAGTAATTTGTTCACCCACCATAGAATACTTATGCTCTTGAGAGAAGCCACTAGTGAAACCTATGGCCCCCGGATCTATTCTCATCATATCAATCTCCATCACTTTAATATTGCTTTGCTTTTTTTACTTTGCTTTTACTTTTTACTTTGCATCTTTATACCAAAAATACCAAAAATATTATATCTATCAGATCTCACTCTCGTAAGTGACCGTGAAGGGATTGACAACCCCTAACCGCATTGGTTGCGAGTAGTTATCGCTTTGTGCAGGTACGAGGGACTTGAGCGTTGCCTCTGTCGGGGGTTTGGTGCGACATGTGCCAACGAATGGCTTACCATGGTGGGGGCGAGTAGAACGTCGCCAGTGCCTGGAAACGGGATGAGGCGAAGACATGCACGCCGACGAATTTTACCCAACTTCGGGGCTCTCCGGGGAGATAATACCCCTACTGCTGCTCTGCGGGGTCTCCGTATGATCACTATGGCCAAAGTGTTTACACGGTTGCTCCTTGAGCTGTTTTCTGATGGTAGGAGAGGGCAAGGCTAGCTCTCTCCCTTCTATATGATCTGGTCTAGAGCTAATGGGTTCCAACCCTTTGCATGGGTGCCCTGGAGGGTTTATATAGGCCTACCCCCAAGGGTACAATGGTAATCCAGCTGGGCGCGGGCCCAGCCGTCAGTGTCTCTGGCCTCCGTCTTCTCTGCCGACCGCTGGGGCCCGCCGACTGGCAGGCCTCGCCGACTGGCCTGGTATGGAGCCGACAGCCCGCGTCCGCCGCGGGCGGGTCTTGCCGGCTGCTGCTTACTGTGGCCATTCTTCTGATGACGCGGGCTTGATCATGAGGTCGTGGCAACAGCCCCGCCGCCTGGCGGGCGATCATTGTTGCCTCTCCCCATCACATCTTGATTAATGGCGCGTGGGCCCCGGGGGAGGGCTCGACCGACTCCCCCGGGCCGACTCTCGACGGGTCCGACTTGTGGTTCTCCTGCCGTCTCCTGAGTTCTCACTGACTGGTGGGGCCTACTGCCTCCAGGCCGTACAGACAAGCCATCATGGGTGTAGGATTCGGCCCTGCGGTGCTGATGTCGGGGCCGGCATGACAACAGTGCCATGCCACACGGAGATCTTCCGGGGTACGGCGTGCTGTGGCCATGCCTGCCCTTGGTGAGGGGCGGGGGTGGGCTTCACTGTAGCCACGCCCCTGCCTCGTCCCCTTTGATGAGGTCATGGGGTTTGTTGGAGTCGCTGGCCGACTCCCCAAAGCCAGCTTCTCTGGAATTCGTCCCTGGGACTCGGCCGTTAGCGGGCAGTCGACCGTCTTGCCGGCGACTCCTCAGGAGGCGGTTCTTCATCCTGGGGTCTTAAGGGGCACAGCCTGCCCCGATGTCTTGAAAGGTTCTGGGACCCGGGTTGGCCTACTCGTGGTCCATTACTCCGAGGGTCGTGGGGTTGTGGGCGCAGTAAATCCCCACGTCCACCCCCTCGGCTTCGCAGCCCGCGAGGCTATAAGTAGGGGGAAGAGGGGGGCACGCGCGCCCCTCCTTCCCACTACTCCTCGCTCTCCTCCTGCCTCTTTTCTTCTTTGCTCCGCCGCACGCCCAAGCTCCAGCGAACACTGCGGCGACAGCTCGCGATGAGTTCTTCCTCCGCCGCCGCGCCTCCCCCAGTGCGCTCCGGCACCTGGGACGGCTCCGAAGTTCATGAAGACCACGTCGAGTTCCTCCGCCGACTCGTCGGCTCCCTGGCAAGGATCGTGTGCAAGTGCGTCTTGCGCCAAAGGGGGAGATTTCCCCCGCGCCGCAGGAGGGCGAGTGGGTTATCTTCCGCTCGCACTGCCTGGGCGGGTTGGGGCTACCGGCGAGTAGTTTCTTCCGGTCCTTCCTCGAATTCTATAGCCTCCAGCCGCACCACCTCACCCCCAACGCAGTGGTGCTACTATCCGCCTTCGTGGCCATGTGCGAAGGCTTCCTCGGAGTCCTCCCCACCTTCAAGCTCTGGGGGGAGTTCTTCTTCTCCAAGCTCGGCACCCAGGCTGCGGGCGTGCCGGCTCAGTGCGGCGCTTTCATCATCGTGCGAAGGTCGGGGGCCAACAACCCCTTCCCTTCCATCTCGCTGATCAAGTCGGTGAAGATGTGGCAGAGATCCTACTTCTACGTCAAGAACGCCTCTGCGAGGGGAGACTGGGTCAACTTGCTGTCTTTCGAAGCCGGCCCGCTGGCTGGGCGACTGCCCAACTAGTCATACCAGGCCAAGTCGCTGACGCCTGCGGGAGCCGGCGCCATCACGCGACTCCGAGTGCTGACGCAGTCGGAAGGTCTGACTGGTCCGGACATGCTGCCCGCCTTCGTTTCGCGCAGAGTTCCCCCACTCCAAGGCCGCCCTCATATGATATGCCAGATGAGCGGGCACCGCGACCCGAGTCGGATGTGCACCAAGGACATGCCTCACGAAGAGGTGGCCTTCATGGTGAACTACCTCTCGGACAGCAGGCTCCTGGAGGACTGGCGATTCGGCAAGGAGCCATACTCCCGCGCCAACCCCCCGCCCGTGGTGAGTCGCCTTTCTTTTTCTTTCTTTGGATTGTCTTCTTCTTGCCGAGTTTTGTTTTAAACAGCCGGCTTTGGTTAGAATCCCCTCCTCCACCCACCAGCCAGCACCTCGGGGCCGGCCCGCGAGTTCCTTGCCAACCGAGAGGAGAGCGACGTCGACGACCCCGATCTGGGGGTGGCGGCTCTGGAAGATGACGCCGAGGGAGGAGGAGGAACAACAGGCGACTTCAGGCCCTCGGCCACTTTCGCCGACTGGCCTGACGACGACGCCGTGGGAGAAGTCGCCCCTCGCCATCGGCCAGGAGCCAGCAAGCCTGGCGCGGGCTCTTCTGTCGCGCCGGGTGCTCCAGGTGGCGGAAAGAAGCGCAGGGCCGTGCCGACCTTGTTCGGCAGTCGGCCGAAGAAGCCCAAGGGTTCGGCTACGGTGACCCGGTGGGACGAGGCGGCCGCGAAGGCCATCCGCTTCCGTAAGGAAGTGAAGAAGCCGCCATTGGTCTCCGCGTATGTATTTTGTCTTCAAAGATTTATTCTTTCTTTGTGACTTTGTCTAAGTCTCTGCTTGCCCCTCTTGCTTCAGGGCTCCCCTCTCTCTTGAGAGGGTCACCACCGCCTCCGTCATGGGGTCAGCGGAGACGTCTGCCACCACTCGGCGGATTGACCGCGCTGCTGACCTCCAGGAGGCGATGGAGCGGAATGCGCAGGAGAAGCGCAACGAAGAAGAGGCCCTCCGCCTGGAGAAGGCGGAGGCCGACAGGGCGGAGGCCTCCGCCAAGAAAAAACTGGCGGAGGCCGAAGCCGCCGCCGCGGCGAAGCAGCAGACCGAGGAAGCCACACGCTGCCAGTCGGCGGTTCTCGTTACCCCGTTGAACTCTGCGCCGCCGCCTTCGGAGTTCACGGGGCAGACTGGGGAAGCCAGCGGGGAGAACCTCGTCGTGGAGGGGGAGGGCGGCGACCCCTCTACGCCGGATGTGAATGTTCCGCCGCCGCCTCCGCCGCCGTCTGAAGGTGCGCAGGGCAGGCAGCCGGCGGGCCTTCCGGTGCCGCCGACCGAAGACGAGGCCGTGGCGAGGCTACTTCTTCAAGTCGGCTCGCCAACATGCCACCGTCTGGAGAAGGCGACTTCGGCACCCCGCCCCTGGAAGCCGGCACCGCCAGCTCGGCGATCCCAGACGCCGAGGCAACAAGCACCGCGCCTACTGGGTGGGTGCGAGGAGGCGTCACAGGGCCGCTAAACCAGGCGCTCCTGGATGTCCAGGTGAAGTTTCGCGCTGAGTGCAACACTCTCCAGAGTTGCACCAAGGCATTCCTGGCGTCGGGCAGCCGTCCGGGTATGTTTTTTCCCTTTGGTCTTTGTTTTTCTTGTTCCTCTCTATGGGGGCGCGCTAGCGCACCCACTGGGTGTAGTCCCCGAGTTTCGGGTTGGCTGCTGAGCAGGCAGCTCGGAACTCCAATTGATGAACTTCGGGTGTTAACTTTTTGTCTAAAACGTTCGTCGCAGGATTACCACAACCTCCGCGTCACTGCCTTCAACCATAACGTTGAAGAGCTGGGCAAGCGGATCGCCGATCTATCGGAGAGCCGGAGTAAGTCCTTTTCCTTCTTCGCGGGGGCGCGTTGGCGCACCCGCGGGCTGTAGTCCCCGAGATTCGGGCCGACTGCTGAGCAGTCGGGCCGGATCTCCCCGGTGACCTTCTTTACTGGTGGCTTGACGCCTTCTTTATTTCTTCTTCTCAGGGGCCAATGCTGCTCTTCAACAGCAGCTGAGTGATGCCAACTCCGGTTTGCGCGCCAAAGAGGAGGAGTGCAGCAAGCTCGCCACGGAGCGCGATCTGCTGGCCACTCAATTGGCAGAGCAGAAGGAGCTGCTTGTGAAGTCGCAGAGGGAGGCGGAGGAGACGGAAACTGCCCTCTTGGCCGAGTTCGCGAGCGAGCGCTCCTCCTGGTCTGACAAGGAGGCGCTGCTATCCTCCGGCTTCCATGAGATTGAAGACATCGTTGATGGTGAGCCTCTTTATTTTCTTTCTTCGAGCTGCCGATTTAAGTCGTGCCGACTCCTGGTTTTTGACTAGCTTCTTCGTTTCTTCACGTCTTTGTAGACTTCTTCCCTGGGTAGTCGCAGGCCACCATCCAAGCCATCGAGGCTGACCATGAAGGTCGGAGGGTGGAGGGCACAGAGATTGCTGCCTATGTCACCCGAACTCTTGACGAGCACATCCTGAGCATCGAGGCTCGCCTACGGCCGACTCACTAGATGCTGCGCCGGCTTCAGCGTGTCGGTGCCCAGGCGATTGCCGCCCTGTGGCCGGATATGCAGGCTCCACGCACCCCCAGCCTGACGACCGACTGGCTGGAGGTCGCGGCTGGTTGTCTTGAGGCCTGGAAGGGCTCTTCGGCCCGAGCTGGAGCGCGTCGGGCCTTAGAGTTCGTCAAGGCATGGTATCCGGGGCTGGACCTAGACCGGCTGGCCACGCTTCGGTCGGAGGCCCAGCCGGAGCTGGCGGCCGCGGAAGACGCCCTCGTCAAGCGTGCTGCGGCGATCGCCGAGTACACCGACACCAGCATCTTCGTCCCCGAGCAGTCTGAAGACGGCAAGGAGGTACCATCGGAGTGGTTTGGGATGAACCCAGACTACGGCGAGGACTCGGCGAAGGTGATTGGTTCCAGCGTAGAGGAAGAGGGCGAGGCGGAGGACGGAGGCAAGGCGGAGGCACCAGAAGATGGATAAGACGGCCAGCCTCAGCTCGACCGTGCCTCCAGCAATGATCCACGTGCGACCGACCCGACTGCCGCCGGAGGCGACCAAGCCAAGACTAGCCAGCCGGCCACCCTGATGCCTGGCGCTGGCGCCTCCTCCGACCCTCCGAGTACGTCTGCTGCTTCCTAAGCTGCCGCTATATCTTTGTTTTGTCTGCTTCAGTAGTCTTTGAAGAACTTGTTAATTCGCACAATTCCACCCGCGGGGTGTATTTTGAACCTCTACTCGAAAATTCGGCCAAGGGCCTATGTTATGTAAATATATTTATCTGAGTTCTATCTTTTCTTGCTCATTGCTCTTTTGGCTTTTTTCCTTTGCCGCTTTCTCTTAGTTGCCTGCCTTGCCAATCGGACAGCCGCTCTGCGGACTGTCGCTGGATCAAGTGCTAGGCTACTTTGGGAAAGCAAGTACTTAGCCGTTTTCAAGATTTTTTGAGCAAGTTAGATAGAAGACGGCAATCCGACTATCCGAGAGTCGGTTTGCGAGAAAGTTTGGAAGCCGTCTTGAGCTATGTTTTATGCTTTGAGTCCTTATCCATTTTTCATGCGAATGCCCATTCTACCTTACCGCTGCCCACCGTACAGTCGTACTGCGAGCTGCGGCTTCTGACATGATACGGTTTGGGCATTTACACACTACTTGTCCGACTGCAGGAAGCATTTCATAGTGCAAGGCGGCAAGTCCCGAGGCCGACTTGTCGAGCCCGGTGCCAAACGGCATAAAAAGGAGTAACATACTCGCAGTCATAATTTTTATCATACAGACAAAAGAGGGCAGTCCCCGAGCTCGCCTTGGGGGGCCCGAAGTCTTGGTACTTTAATACAAAAGGTAGCGTGGTACATACTGCATCAACTGTAAAATCTTCGGAGGAGATTTGCATTCCATGGCCGCTCTGTCTCCTTGCCGGAGTCGTCCCTCTTGCATGCTCGGGGCTTCTGAGCGTCGATCAGGTAGTAGGAATCGTTGCCCAGTAATTTGCTGATGATGAAAGGGCCTTCCCAAGGCGCCGACAGCTTGTGCTGGACGGCTGTTCGCTGGATCAGCCAGAGCACAAGGTCGCCTTCTTGGAAAGATCTTGGCCTGACCTTCCTGTTGGTGTATCGGCACAGGCTCTGCTGGTAGATGCTGGACCGGCTGAGTGCCAACAGCCGGCCCTCTTCCAGCAGATTGACACCGTCTTGTCGTGCTTCTTCTGCTTCCTCCTTGGTGTACATGGTGACTCGTGGGGAGTCGAATTCTATGTCCGTTGGGATGACGGCTTCGGCACCGTAGACGAGGAAGAAGGGCGTGAAGCTGGTTGACTTGTTTGGAGTCGTGCGCAGACTCCAGAGGACGGCTGGCAGCTCGTCGAGCCAGCAGCCAGCCGAGCGCTCCAGAGGCATGATCAACCGAGGCTTGATGCCGGACAGGATGAGGCTGTTTGCTTGCTCCACTTGGCCGTTTGACTGCGGGTGGGCGACGGACGCTAGGTCTAGTCGGATGCCCTGTGTTGCGTAGAAACGGGCCAAGGCACCTTTGGCGAAATTTGTGCCGTTGTCGATGATGATGCTGTGTGGTATGCCGTACCGAATTGTGATATCGGAGATGAAAGTTACGACAGTCGGACCGTTCTGCTTCTTGATTGGCTTTGCTTCTATCCACATGGTGAACTTGTCCACTGCGACAAGTAAGTGAGTTAAACCACCTCGTGCTGTTTTGAATGGTCCCACCATGTCTAGACCCCAAACTGTGAAAGGCCAAGCAATGGGGATGGTCTTGAGTGCGGAAGCTGGTTGGTGCGGCTTGGAGCTGAACTTCTGACACCATTTGCATCTTTGGACCAGCTCCTTGGCCTCTTCCAACGCAGTTGGCCAGAAGAAACCGTGTCGAAAGGCTTTGGTGACGAGTTCTCTTGAAGCCGCATGGTGGCCGCACTCGCCTTGATGGATGTCTTTGAGAATCGCTTGGCCTTGCTCTGGCTCTACGCAGCGCTGGTAGACACGCTGCGCCTGACCAGCTCTCTGTTGACTATGGTGTAGGCTGCCGCCCGGCGTTGTATTTGCCGAGCTGAAGTTTCATCAGTCGGCAGCTCTTTGTTCACCAGGAATTTGAGGATGGGCTGGGCCCATGAGGGTGCTGCTACTTCTTCGACTGCCAGAACTGCGACTTGGACGAGGGCGGTTGGGCTGGGAGGCGGCGGGTTGGAGTCAACAGCCGCTTGCTGGGTTGATGAAGTCCCCAGGCCGACTGGCGCGGTCCTTGGGCCGAGTTCTGGAGTCTTCGAGTCCGCCACCGTAGTCCCCGGGCCGGGTTTGGCCGTGGCAGCTTTGGGGTCTTTCGCCAAAATCCTCGTTCCGACTGCCGGAGCTCTGGAGTCGGATCCGCCGTCTTCGGGAGGAGCAGGCACAAAAATGGAGTCTGATTCTGGTGAAGGCTTGACAGACGGCTTGAGGAGGCGTTGAAGGGCGACGCCAGATGGTATTGCTTGGCGGGTAGAGCCTATTCGTGCCAAGGCATTTGCTTGGTCGTTGTCATTTCTTGGCACATGGAGGAACTCGCACCCTTCGAAATACCCGCTGAGTTGCTGCACGAGGAAACGGTAGCTCGCCATGTTTGCATCTTTCGCGTCCCAGTCGCCAGATGATTGCTGGACCACTAAGTCTGAGTCGCCGTAACACAAGATCCGGCGGATGCCAAGCTCTTTGGCAAGCCGAAGCCCGTGAATGAGTGCCTCGTACTTGGCGACGTTATTGGAGGCGGCAAAGTGGATTTGCAGCGCATATTTGAGCTTGTCACCTTTGGGAGAGGTGAGGACGACACCGGCTCCCAAGCCAGTGCGCATCTTGGAGCCGTCGAAATGCATCCGCCAATGGGTGGAATCAGGTGCTAGAGGTAGGTACTGGGTCTCGGCCCAGTCAACGTGGAAGTCGGCCAGTGCTTGTGACTTGATAGCGGTGCGGGGCTGGTAGTGGATGGTGTAGGGAGCCATCTCTATGGCCCACTTGGCCACTCGGCCAGAAGCATCTCGGCTACCTATGATCTCGGCAAGTGGGGCCGTGCAGACCATCGTGATTGGATGCTCTTGAAAGTAAGGCTTCAATTTCTTGGCAGCAAAGTGTACGCCATAGCACATCTTCTGGTAGTGGGGGTAGTTCTGCTTGGAGGTCGACATTACCTCGCTCAGGTAATATACCGGTCTCCGGACAGGCAGCGCCTTGCCTTCCTCCTTGCGCTCCACTACAATGACCGTGCTGACTACTCGGCTGGTGGCGGCGATGTACAAGAGCATAGGTTCCTTGGGAGTCGGAGCTGCCAGGACGGGTGGAGTAGTCAGCATCTTCTTCAACTGGTGAAAAGCTTCGTCCGCCTTATGGTTCCACTCGAAAAAAGTGGTCTTCTTCATGAGTTGGTATAAGGGGAGAGCTTTCTCGCCCAGCCGACTGATGAATCGGCTGATGGACGCCAAGCAGCTGGTGAACTTCTGCACGTCCAACAGTTGGCTGGGTACCTCCATTCTCTCAATGGCCTTGATCTTTACTGGGTTGCATTCTATGCTGCGTTCAGAGACCAGGAAGCCAAGGAGCTGGCCGGCTGGTACTCCAAAGACACACTTCTCGGGGTTGAGCTTGATCTGGAACCGGCGCAGGTTCTCAAAAGTCTCCTTGAGGTCTTCCAGCATGTCCCATGCTTTTCCGTGTTCACCACCATGCCGTCCACGTAAACGTGGGCATTCCTGCCGAGCTGCTTGAGGAGGCACTTCTGCATGCAACGCTGAAAGGTGGCGCCGGTGTTCCTTAAGCCGAACGTCATGGTGAGGTAGCAGAAGGCTCCAAACGACGTGATGAAAGCAGTTTTCACTCTATCAGCCGGGTTTAGCTTGATCTGGTGATATCCTGAATATGCATCCAAAAAACTCAACAACTCGCATCCGGCTGTGGAGTCTATCACCTGATCGATTCTTGGTAAAGCAAATGGGTCCTTGGGGCAGGCCTTGTTGAGGCCCGTGTAGTCAATACACATTCGCCACTGCTTGTTCTTCTTTAGTACCAGGACCGGATTTGCTAGCCATTCTGGAAAGAATACTTCCATAATGAAGCCGACTACTAGGAGTCGGGCTATCTCTTCTCCGACAACTCTTCTCTTCTCTTCTGATAAGCGGCGCAGGGGCTGTCTGACCGGCTTTGCATCAGATCGGACATGTAACTTGTGCTCGGCGAATTCCGTCCGTACACCTGGCATGTCTTTGGGGGACCATGCAAAGATGTCCCGATTCTCATGGAGGAAATCGACGAGCTCGCCTTCCTATTTGCTGTCGAGGTTTGCACCTACGACGGCGTACCTCTCTGGGTGCTCCGGGTCCAAGGGTATCTTCTTTGTCTCTTTGGCCGGCTTGAATGAACCCTCAGCCTCTGACTCTTTTGGGTTGGGCGACACCTCGGGCTACTTGCCGGCCATCGCCACAACTCGCTCAAGGAGCTGCTTCTCATCCGCGATTACCAAGGACTCGGCCAGCCGACTGCTCTCTGCTGCACAAGCAGACGACTTCCGGTAGTCGCCAGCCACAGTCAGAATTCCCCTGGAACTGGGCATCTTCATCTTGAGGTAGGCGTAGTGGGGGACCGCCATGAACTTGGCCAAGGCAGGTCGGCCAAGCAGCGCATGGTATGGGCTCTCAAGATCCACCACCTCAAACCAAACGGGCTCTCTATGGAAGTGATCTTTGTCCCCAAAGAGGACGTCCATCAGGATCTTGCCGATTGGTGAGAAGGAAAGCCCAGGAACAATGCCGTGGAAAATAGTTCGGCTGCTCTAAAGCTGTCTTTGCTTGATCCCTAACTTCTCCATGGTGTCTTTGTACAGGATATTGATGCTGCTGCCCCCGTCTATCAGAACTCGCGAGAAACGCGTAGCTCGTCTGTCCGTAGCAAAGGTGGTGTCCAGGACCAAGGCATAGGAGCCCGTACTCGGCATCACTTCTGGGTGGTTAGCCCTGCTCCAGCTGATGGGCTTCTCAGACCAGTGCATGAACTCTGGCGTCTCCGACGCTACTGCATTCACCTCTTGTCGCTGCAGCTGCCTGCTACGTCGATCATCAGCCACACTGGTGAACACCACATATGCTCCATGCTCTTCAGGGTATTCGTCTTGTACCGCACCGACTGGCCTGACAGCCAGCTGCCAGGGCGGCGGCGGAGGCGGCTGCCCAACAGGCGGGGGAGGCAGGAAGTCGTCTCCCTTGGCGAGCCTGGTGAGCCAGTGGCACTTCCGGGTGGTGTGATTCGACGGCTTTGCGCCGCTGTGGAACTTGCAAGGTCCATCCAAGGTCTGCTCATAGGAGAAGGCAGGCAACCAGTTTGGCTTGCCGCCTTTCTGTCGCTTGGGCGGGGGCTGCTCATCTGGCTGCTGGGCTTCAACGGCCGCAACCTGCCGGCTGCTGGAAGCCGGCTGCGGGGCCTTGTGCTTGTTGTCGCCCTGCTGTTGTCGCCGGCCGGCATCTGCCGCCGGAGTTCTTGGAGCTTGAGGAGCCACTTTGCCAGTTGTGCTGATTTGAATTTCCGCCTTCATGGAGGAGTCGGCTGTGGCGTACTTGTCCGCTATGATCAGCAGCTTGTCGAGGGTTTCTGGCTCATCGCAAAGGAGCTTGTGCTTGAGGAGGGTGCCTTCTCTGCACCCGGCCGTGAAGTACTCGATGGCCTGCACCTCATGCATGCCCTCGCAGGAGTTCCGGAGCTCGGCCAATGCGTGAGGTAATCGTGAGTCGACTCGTCGGGGCCTTGCACGCACAAGGAGAGCTGACGAGGCTTGGGAGGACGCTTGTACGTGCTGGTGAAGTTGCAGACGAACACTTCGGTGAAGTCGACCCAGCTGTTGATGCTGCGAGGCTTTAGGCTGTTCAGCCATGTCTGGGCCGTGCCCTGGAGCATGAGCGGAACGTACTTTACGGCGACACGCTTGTTGCCGTTTGCTATGCTGACAGCCGTGGAGTAGTCGACTAGCCAGTCTTCCGGCTTCACGGAGCCGGTATACTTGGGCGTGTCTCTTGGAGTGTGAACCCTCTGGGAAAGGGTTCGTCCCGAATGCGGGGCCCAAAACAAGGCGGACCCAGCTCGTCTTCTTCTTCCAGCGCTAAGGATCGGTGGAGTCGGTCGATCCGGTGGCAGGCGTCGTTCTCTCCAACTCTCTCTCGGCGGCCAAGGCGGTCACCGAGAGTCGGATGGTCAACAGGCGGCGGGGAGACTTGCCTCTCCTTGCGGGGAGGGGGAGGCGGACAGTCGTCCTTTCGTTCCACTGCTCTTGGGCGGCCGTCTCGGTCGCGCTCTATGGTAATGTGAGTCCGACTGTGGCTGACAGTCGGCTCCTTGTCTCTTCTTCCTCGGGCACCGCCAGTCGGCGTCCAAGACATCGCGCCTTGATCTCGGTGAAGGTCCTTGACGGGCCGTTGAGGCGCCTCCGCGCGATAGTCGGCCTCGTTCTGCGCGGCAGCCGCGTCGAGAAGCCGCTGGACTCGCTCCATCATGAGGCGGCGTTCTTCGCCCTCGAAATTGTCCAGCTCGTCTGCCGCTGCCTGGGCGGCTCGGATGTTCTCCGCTGTTGTAGTGTACACAGGGCGGCTTGCCCCAAACAGGTTGGCGATGGCTACGCCGCGCTGCCGGACCGCGCCAAGGCGGCTGGGCCCCGCCGGGGCCGGCGAGCCGCCGATGGCGCGATCCATCTCCCGCTGGTAGGCTTCTGACAAGCGCCTCATGCTGACCAGCTTCTTCGTGCCTTCAACGAGCTGAAGGCGGCGCGCCTCCAACGTCTCTGCGTTAGCGTCTTCCTGAATGGGCGCAGTTAGGTCTTGCAGCACCGCGCCGAGCGAGTCATGCGCTCCTCCGCCGGGGAGCTCGTCATGACTGATGACTAGTACCTCGGTGACGGTGCTTCCGTTGCTCTCTGCGTGGGGGAGAGGTTCGTCGTAGACCACCACATTGGTGGGGAACGCGTCGAGCGACGCAGTGTCGGAGTCGACCAGCATCGGGTCGGTGGAGCCTACGGACTCCAAGTCTACGACAGGCTCGCCGGAAACGTGGAGTTGATCGAGGAGGCCTGCGAGGAGGTTCTCGGGGCCGCCCGTACCTGCGTTGGATGCAGGTTCGTCGGAGAGGCGGACCTCGCTGACAAGTTCGGCCAAGGAGCTAACCGCGCAGGTGATCTCGACGCCGCTTAGCGCGTCGGCGCAAACTCCGTCTGGCGTGCCTGGCTGGCTGCGCTCGCCAGGGAGGAAAAGGGTTCCCGTCCAGAGCAGATCTCCAGGCGGTGGTGCACCAGGCCCCACGGTGGGCGCCAAATGTTGGGGGTTTGGTGCGACATATGCCAACGGATGGCTCATCATGGTGGGGGCGAGTAGAACGACGCCGGTGCCTGGAAACGGGATGAGGCGAAGACATGACGCCGGCGAATCTTACCCAGCTTCGGGGCTCTCCGGGGAGATAATACCCCTACTACTGCTCTATGGGGTCTCCGCATGATCTCTATGGCCAAAGTGTTTACACGGTTGCTCCTTGAGCTGTTTTCTGGTGGTAGGAGAGGGCAAGGATAGCTCTCTCCCTTCTATATGATCTAGTCTAGAGCTAATGGGTTCCAACCCTTTGCATGGGTGCCCTGGGGGGTTTATATAGGCCTACCCCCCAGGGGTACAATGGTAATCCGGCAGGGCGCGGGCCCAACCGTCAGTGTCTCTGGCCTCCGTCTTCTCTGCCGACCGCTGGGGCCCGCCGACTGGCCTAGTACGGAGCCGACAGCCCGCATCCGCCGCGGGCGGGTCTTGCCGGCTGCTGCTTACTGTGGCCATTCTTCTGATGACGCGGGCTTGATCATGAGGTCGTGGCAACAACCCCGCGGCCTGGCGGGCAATCACTGTTGCCTCTCCCCATCACATCTTGATTAATGGCGCGTGGGCCCCGGGGGAGGGCTCGGCTGACTCCCCCGGGCCGACTCCCAACGGGTCTGACTAGTGGTTCTCCTGCCGTCTCCCGAGGTCTCACTGACTGGTGGGGCCTGCTGCCTCCAGGCCGTACAAAAGAGCCGTCGTGGGTGCAGGATTCGGCCCTGCAGTGCTGATGTCGGGGCCGGCATGGCAACAGTGCCACGCCACACGGAGATCTTCCGGGGTATGGCATGCTGTGGCCATGCCTGCCCTTGGTGAGGGGCGGGGGTGGGCTTCACTGTAGCCACACCCCTGCCTCGTCCCCTTTGATGAGGTCATGGGGTTTGTTGGAGTCGCTGGCCGACTCCCCAAAGCCAGCTTCTCTGGAAGTCGTCCCTGGGACTCGGCCGTGAGCGGGCAGTCGGCCGTCTTGCCGGCGACTCCTCAGGAGGCGGTTCTTCATCCTGGGGTCTTAAGGGGCGCAGCCTGCCCCGATGTCTTGAAAGGTTCTGGGACCCGGGTTGGCCTACCCATGGTCCATTACTTCGACAGCCTCCTACTGGATCGATACCTTGGTTCTCAACTGCATCATCCCTTCCTCTTCGGGGAAAACCAACGCAAGCTCAAGACGTAGCACACCACTATCATATTACTTTGCTACTAAACACTTTGCTGCAGATACTAAGTTTCCAGGTGTGGTTGAATTGACAACTCAGCTGCTAATACTTGAGAATATTCTTTGGCTCCCCTTGTGTCGAATCAATAAATTTGGGTTGAATACTCTACCCTCGAAAGCTGTTGCGACCCCCTATACTTGTGGGTTATCACCCTCTCCAGCAGCCTCTTCAATATTTTAGTTGGAAGTTTCCATAGTTGAGGCCCTGGCTTTTAAGGTTGGCACCCGATGACCCACAAGTATAGGGGATCTATCGTAGTCCTTTCGATAAGTAAGAGTGTCGAACCCAACGAGGAGCAGAAGGAAATGATAAGTAGTTTTCAGCAAGGTATTCTCTGCAAGTACTGAAATAAGTGGTAACAGATAGTTTTGTGATAGGATAAATTGTAACGAGCAACAAGTAACAAAAGTAAATAAAGTGCAGCAAGGTGGCCCAATCCTTTTGTAGAAAAGGACAAGCCGGAACAAACTCTTATAATAGGAAAAGCGCCCCCGAGGACACATGGGAATATCGTCAAGCTAGTTTTCATCACGTTCATATGATTCGCGTTCGATACTTTGATAATTTGATATGTGGGTGGACCGGTGCTTGGGTGTTGTTCTTACTTGAACAAGCATCCCACTTATGATTAAACTCTATTGCAAGCATCCGCAACTACAACAAAAGTATTAAGGTAAACCTAACCATAGCATGAAACATATGGATCCAAATCAACCCCTTACGAAGCAACGCATAAACTAGGGTTTAAGCTTCTGTCACTCTAGCAACCCATCATCTACTTATTACTTCCCAATGCCTTCCTCTAGGCCCAAATAATGGTGAAGTGTTATGTAGTCGTCGTTCACATAACACCACTAGAGGCTAGAGAACATACATCTTATCAAAATATCAAACGAATACCAAATTCACATGACTACTCATAGCAAGACTTCTTCCTAGTCCTCAGGAACGAACGTAATTACTCACAAAGCATATTCATGTTCATAATCAGAGGGGTAATAATATGCATATAGGATCTGAACATATGATCTTCCACCAAATAAACCAACTAGCATCAACTACAAGGAGTAATCAACACTACTAGTAACCTACTAGCACCAATCCCGGACTTTGAGACAAGAATTGGATACAAGAGATGAACTAGGGTTTGGAGATGAGATGGTGCTGGTGAAGATGTTGATGGAGATTGCCCTCTCCCGATGAGAGGAGCGTTGGTGATGACGATGGTGATGATTTCCCCCTCCCGGAGGCAATTTTCCCCGGCAGAACAGCTCTGCCGGAGCTCTAGATTGGATCCACCAAGGTTCCGCCTCGTGGCGGCGGAGTCTCGTCCTGAAAAGTTCCTTATTCTTTTTTTCTCATCGAAAGACCTCATATAGGAGAAGATGGGCGTCGGAGAGCCACCAGGGGGCCCACGAGGTAGGGGGGCACACCCTAGGGGGGGGGGCGCCCCCACCCTCGTGAGCAGGGTGTGGGCCCCTTGGCCTTCATCCTTGGCATGGATTCTTCTTTATTTCTTTTAAGACGTTCCGTGGAGTTTCAGGACTTTTGGAGTTGCGTAGAATAGGTCTCTAATATTTGCTCCTTTTCCAGCCAAGAATTCCAGCTGCCGGCATTCTCCCTCCTTATGTCAACCTTGTAAAATAAGAGAGAATAGCCATAAGTATTGTGACATAAAGTGAAATAACAGCCCATAATGCAATAAATATCGATATAAAAGCATGATGCAAAATGGATGTATCAACTCCCCCAAGCTTAGACCTCGCTTGTCCTCAAGCAAAAAGCCGGTAACAATAAATATGTCCTCATGTTTAGAAGTAGAGGCGTCGATATAAATAAAATACGGACATGAAGGCATCATGATTATTCTCATAACAGCAACATATATAGATTTTGTCATATGATTACTTATGTTCAAGTGATGATCTATTCACAATGCAAAAGTATAAATCATAAACCTTATTGGGCTCCGACAAACTATAATCTCAGTCATTGAAGCAATTGCAATTTATCATAACATCGGAAAGAGTCTATGTCAGAGCTAAAAAGCAAGTCCACATACTCAACTATCATTTAGTCCTCCATAATTGCTAACACTCACGCGATACTTGTGGTTATGGAGTTTTAATCGGACACAGAGAAATATAGGGGCTTATAGTTTTGCCCCACAACCTTTTACCTCAAGGGTAATGTCAACAATAATGGTTCATGCTCCCCTACATCCAATTAAATATATATATCATGTTCTTTCCAACATGCTGAGCTTGCCAAAGGATAAAATGAAAAAGAAAAGGTGAAGATCACCATGACTCTTGCATAAGGTAGAAGATAATAATAAAGGACAGGCCCTTCGCAGAGGGAAGCAGAGGTTGCCATGCGCTTTTATGGTTGGGTATATAAAATCTCAATGCGAAAGAACATCACTTTATATTGCCCCTTGTGATATGAACCTTTATTATGCAGTCCGTCGCTTTTATTACTTCGACATCACAAGATCGTATAAAGCTTATTTCTCCCACACCAATCAATCATACATATTTAGAGCAATTTTTATTGCTTTGCACCGATGACAACTTACTTGAAGGATCTTACTCAATCCATAGGTAGATATGGTGGACTCTCATGGCAAAACTGGTTAAGGGTATTTGGAAGCACAAGTAGTATTTCTACTTGGTGCTGAGAATTTGGCTAGCATGAGGGGGAAAGGCAAGCTCAACAAGTTAGAGGATCCATGACAACATACTTTATCTCAGATATAAGAAATACATAACTCATTACGTTGTCTTCCTTGTCCAACATCAACTCTCTAGCATGTCATATTTTAATGAGTGCTCCCAATCATAAAAGATGTCAATGATAATATATCTATATGTGAAACCTCTCTTTCCTTATTACTTCCTATTAATTGCAACAATGACCAAAGCTATGTCTGCCAACTCCCAACAACTTTTAATCATCATACTCTTTCTATGTGAAGTCATTACTCTCAATGAGATCAATATGAACTTTTTGTTTCTTTCTATTCTTTTTCTCTTTTCTTTTATTCATCCAAGATCATGGCAAAATAATCAAGCCCTTGACTCAACACTAATCTTTATTATATATAGCTCACGGACTCGATTACATAGAGAGATCGTAAAGCAAAACTCAAAACTAGATCATGCCATAAACTTTATTCTACTAGATCAAGATACTAATAATAGGACCGAACTAAGAAAAATGGTAAAGATAAGAGTTGTGATTGTGGTACGATACCGAGGCACCTCCCCCAAGCTTGGCAGTTGCCAAGGGGAGTGCCCATACCCATGTGATTATATCTCCTTGGTTGGTGAAGAAGGTGGTGGTGATGTTGGCTTAGTTGATGGCTTAGGCTTCTCCCTTAATTTGCGCTTGAGGACGGCATTTTGATCCCTCAGATCATCAATCTCCCACTCTAGGGTTAATATCTTTTTGCATAGGTCCTGCTTATTTTCCTGCAAGAGACGAAAAGGGATAACCTCGAACTTGGGTTTCTTTACCCTATCAGGGAGACTTGACTTTTGGAACTCCACGTGCATGTCCCCAGGTTGAGGTAATGGTGCTTCATCTTCATCTGAGCTCGTCTCCTCCTTCTCCTTGGGTTCATAGTCCTCTTCTTCCTCCGTGGTCCATCCGTTATGTTCCACATCTCCATAGACCTTTGGATTTGCTAAGTAATCATCCACATAGCTTTCTCCTTCTGAATCCTGGGAAGACATGTTGATTTAATCTGCAACGGGACAACTCCAAACAAAGACAGGAGATTTTTGCGTGATACAGGAGTCAAAACCTTCGGGAGAATATATATAATGAATTTTTACCGACCAAAATACGTAACGTGCAAGAAAACAGAGTCCGGAAGGCACACGAGGTGCTCACGAGGTAGGGGGCGCGCCTAGGGGGGTTGGGCACGCCCACCACCCTCATGGGGCCCTCGTGTCCTTCCCGGACTGCTACTTATTTATTTATTTTTCTAAATATTCCAAAATGGAGAAATATTGCCTTGAAAATTGTTTTGGAGTCGGTTTACTTACTATACCACATACCTATTCCTTTTCGGAGTCTGAAACGGTCTGGAAGGTGTCCCTTATGTATTCCTCCGGGGTTACGGTTTTAATAATATTGGTTTCAACATTTATGGGATTACCTGAGATATAATGTTTGATTCTTTGACCGTTTACCACCTTCGGATTTGTGCCCTCGAAGTTGTTGATCTTTATGGCACCGGAACGATAGACCTCCTCGATAACATAAGGGCCTTCCCATTTAGAGAGAAGTTTTCCTGCAAAAAATCTTAAACGAGAGTTGTATAGCAATACATAATCACCTACATTAAACTCACACTTTTGTATCCTTTTGTCAAGCCATCTTTTAACTTTTTCTTTAAACAACTTGGCATTTTCATATGCTTGGGTTCTCCATTCACCAAGTGAGCTAATATCAAATAACCTCTTCTCACCGGCAAGTTTAAAATCATAGTTGAGCTCTTTAATAGCCCAATATGCCTTATGTTCTAGTTCGAGAGGTAAGTGACATGCTTTTCCATAAACCATTTTATACGGAGACATACCCATAGGATTTTTGTATGCAGTTCTATAAGCCCATAATGCATCATCAAGTTTCTTGGACCAATTCTTTCTAGACCTATTAACAGTCTTTTGCAAAATTAATTTGAGCTCTCTATTGCTCAACTCTACTTTACCACTAGACTGTGGGTGATAAGGAGATGCAATTCTATGATTAACATCATATTTAGCAAGCATTTTACGGAAAGCACCATGAATAAAGTGTGAACCACCATCAGTCATTAAATATCTAGGGACTCCAAACCTCAGGAAAATAACTTCTTTAAGCATTTTAATAGAAGTGTCATGATCAGCACTACTAGTTGGAATAGCTTCTACCCACTTAGTAACGTAATCAACAGCAACTAGAATATGTGTGTATCCATTAGAGGCAGGAAAAGGTCCCATATAATCAAAGCCCCAAACATCAAACAGTTCAATAACAAGTGAATAATTCATAGGCATTTCTTGACGTCTACTAATATTACCAATTCTTTGACATTCACCACAAGACAAGACAAACTTACAGGCATCCTTGAAGAGAGTAGGCCAATAAAAACCAGATTGCAATACCTTATGTGCAGTTCTATCTCCAGTGTGGTGTCCTCCATAAGACTCGGAATGACACTTGCGTAGGATCTGTTCCTGTTCATGCTCAGGTACACAACGTCTAATAACACCATCTACTCCTTCTTTATAAACATGTGGGTCATCCCAAAAGTAATGTCTTAAATCATAGAAAACCTTTTTCTTTTGTTGGTATGTGAAGCTAGGTGGTATAAACTTAGCAACAATATAATTAGCATAATCAGCATACCATGGAGTACTACAAGAAGTACTTATAACATTTAATTGTTCATCAGGAAAGCTATCATTAATAGGTAGTGGGTCATCAAGAATATTTTCTAACCTAGACAAGTTGTCTGCAACGGGGTTCTCAGCTCCCTTTCTATCAACAATATGCAAATCAAATTCTTGTAGCAAGAGAACCCATCTAATAAGTCTAGGTTTAGCATCTTTCTTTTCCATAAGATATTTAATAGCAGCATGATCAGTTTGAATAGTTACGTTAGAATCAACAATATAAGATCTAAACTTATCACAAGCAAATACAACTGCTGAAAGCTCTTTTTCAGTGGTAGCATAATTTCTTTGAGCATTGTCTAGAGTTTTACTAGCATAATGAATAACATTTAATTTCTTATCAACTCTTTGCCCTAGAACAACACCTACATCGTAATCACTAGCATCACACGTAATTTCAAAGGGTAGGTTCCAATCAGGTGGCTGAACAATAGGTGCAGAGACTAATGCTTTCTTAAGTATTTCAAATGCTTCTACACAATCATCATCAAAGACAAATGGTATATCTTTTTGCAATAAATTAGTCAGAGGCCGAGAAATTTTTGAGAAGTCCTTAATGAACCTCCTATAAAATCCAGTGTGACCAAGGAAACTTCTTATACCTTTGATGTCCTTGGGACATGGCATCTTTTCAATAGCATCAACCTTGGCTTTATCAACTTCAATACCTCTTTCAGAAACTTTGTGCCCCAAGACAATACCTTCATTAACCATAAAGTGGCACTTTTCCCAATTCAAGACAAGATTAGTTTCTTCACATCTCTGCAAAACTCGATCAAGATTGCTCAAGCAATCAACAAAAGAGGAACCATAGATGGAAAAGTCGTCCATGAAAACCTCACAAATCTTTTCACAAAAGTCAGAGAATATAGCCATCATGCATCTTTGAAAGGTAGCAGGTGCATTACATAAACCAAAAGGCATACGTCTATAAGCAAAAGTACCAAAAGGGCATGTAAAAGTAGTCTTTGATTGATCTCTAGCCGACACAGGTATTTGAGAGAAACCAGAATAACCATCTAGAAAGCAATAGTGTGTATGTTTGCATAATATTTATAGCATTTGATTAATAAAAGGTAAGGGGTAATGCTCTTTCTTAGTAGCTTTATTTAATTTGCGGAAATCAATTACCATCCTATAACCTATGATAATTCTTTGTGGAATCAATTCATCTTTATCATTAGGAACAACAGTAATACCTCCCTTCTTAGGGACACAATGGACAGGACTTACCCACTCACTATCAGAAACGTGATAGATTATACCTGCCTCCAGAAGCTTTAATATTTCTTTTCTTACCACTTCTTTCATTTTAGGATTCAGACGTCATTGAGGATCACGAACTGGTTTGGCATCTGCTTCCAAATTTATTTTATGTTGACATAGAGTGGTACTAATGCCCTTAAGATCATCAAGAGTATATCCAATAGCAGCACGATGCTTCTTCAGAGTTTTCAATAATCTTTCTTCTTCATGCTTTGAAAGGTCAGCACTAATAATAACATGATATATCTTCTTTTCATCAAGATAAGCATATTTAAGATTATCTGGCAAAGGTTTAAGCTCAAACACGGGATCACCCTTGGGTGGAGGAGGATCCCCTAAAATTTCAACAAGCAAATTGTGATGCAGAATAGGTTCCTATTTAAAGAATACTTCATCTATTTCCCTTCTTTCATTCATGAACATATCATTTTCATGGTCTAGCAAATAGTGTTCTAAAGGATCACTAGGAGGTACAGCAATAGAAGCAAGACCAATAATTTCATCCTTACTAGGTAATTCTTCCTCACGATGTTGTTTACTAAATTTAGAGAAATTAAACTCATGAACCATATCATCCAAGCCAACAGTAACAACATTCTTAGTGCAATCTATGGTAGCATTGACAATATTTAAGAAGGGTCTACCAAATATAATGGGACAAAAGCTATCTTGCGGAGAAGTAAGAACAAGAAAATTAGCAGGATATTTAGTTTGCCCACACAAGATTTCAACATCCCTAAAAATTCCAATTGGTGAAATAGTATCTCTATTGGCAAGTTTAACTGTGACATCAATATCTTCTAACTCAACAGGTGCAATTTCATTCTTAATTTCTTTGTATAAGTCATGAGGTATAACACTAGCACTAACACCCATATCACATAAGCCATGATAACAATGATCTCCTATTTTAACAGAAATAACAGGCACGCCTACCACAGGTCTATGTTTATCTTTAGCACAAGGTTTAGCAATTCTAGCAGTTTTACCTTCAAACTGAATAACATGCCCATCAATATTATCAGACAAGAGATCTTTAATAATAGCAATATTAGGTTCTACTTTAACTTGCTCAGGAGGTGTATAAGTTCTAATATTGCTTTTACGAACAACAATTGAAGCTTTAGCATGATCCTTTATTCTAATAGGGAAAGGTGGTTTCTCAATATAAGAAGTAGGAACAATAGGATCATTATAAGTGACAGTCTTTTCTTCAACTTTAATAGGTGCAGCTACTTTTACTTCTATGGGAGGATGATATTTAAACCACTTCTCCTTAGGGAGATCAACATAAGTAGCAAAAGATTCACAGAAAGAAGCTACTATCTCAGAGTCAAGTCCATATTTAGTGCTAAACTTACGGAAAATATCAGTGTCCATAAAAGATTTAACACAATCAAACTTAGGTGACATACCTGACTCCTTACCTTCGTCGAGGTCCCAATCTTCAGAGTTGCGTTTAATTCTATCCAATAAATTCCATCTGAATTCAATAGTCTTCATCATAAAAGAGCCAGCACAAGAAGTATCGAGCATGGTGCGATTGTTTTCAGAAGGCCGAGCATAAAAACTTTGCATAATTACTTCTCTCGGGAGCTCATGATTGGGGCATGAATATAACATTGATTTAAGCCTCCACCGAGCTTGAGCGATGCTTTCTCCTTCGTGAGGCCAGAAATTATATATATAATTGCGATCACGATGAACAAGATGCATAGGCTAATACTTTTGATGAAATTCCAACTTCAATCTTTTATAGTCCCATGATCTCATATCATCACATAGCCTATACCATATCAATGCGTCTCCCTTCAAAGATAAAGGGAAGACCTTCTTCTTAGCAACATCATCGGGTATACCTGCAAGCTTAAATAACCCACAAACTTCATCCACATATATAAAGTGCTCATCAGGATGCTTTGTTCCATCTCCTGTAAAAGGGTTAGCTAGTAGTTTTTCCATCATACCCGAAGGAAATTTAAAAGGAGTTTCATTTTCAATAGGTTCAGTAGGTTGAGGAGCAACTCTTTGCTCTACTGGACGAGGTGAAGATACCCCGAACAAGCCCCTTAGAGAATTACTTTCCATAGTAACAAGTGACGGTAAATTTCAGCACACTATATAATTTTTTCCTTACCAAATTCCACCTACCAAAGGCGCCACACTCCCCGGCAACGGCGCCAGAAAAGAGTCTTGATGACCCACAAGTATAGGGGATCTATCGTAGTCCTTTCGATATGTAAGAGTGTCGAACCCAACGAGGAGCAGAAGGAAATGATAAGCGGTTTTTAGCAAGGTATTCTCTGCAAGTACTGAAATAAGTGGTAATAGATAGTTTTGTGATAGGATAAATTGTAACGAGCAAGAAGTAACAAAAGTAAATAAAGTGCAGCAAGGTGGCCCAATCCTTTTGTAGCAAAGGACAAGCCGGAACAAACTCTTATAATAGGAAAAGCGCTCCCGAGGACACATGGGAATATCGTCAAGCTAGTTTTCATCACGTTCATATGATTCATGTTCGATACTTTGATAATTTGATATGTGGGTGGACCGGTGCTTGGGTGCTGTTCTTACTTGAACAAGCATCCCACTTATGATTAACCTCTATTGCAAGCATCTGCAACTACAACAAAAGTATTAAGGTAAACCTAACCATATCATGAAACATATGGATCCAAATCAGCCCCTTACGAAGCAACGCATAAACTAGGGTTTAAGCTTCTGTCACTCTAGCAACCCATCATCTACTTATTACTTCCCAATGCCTTCCTCTAGGCCCAAATAATGGTGAAGTGTTATGTAGTCGACGTTCACATAACACCACTAGAGGCTAGACAACATACATCTTATCAAAATATCAAACGAATACCAAATTCACATGACTACTCATAGCAAGACTTCTCCCTTGTCCTCAGGAACAAACGTAATTACTCACAAAGCATATTCATGTTCATAATCATAGGGGTAATAATATGCATATAGGATCTGAACATATGATCTTCCACCAAATAAACCAACTAGCATCAACTATAAGGAGTAATCAACACTACTAGCAACCTACTAGCACCAATCCCGGACTTTGAGACAAGAATTGGATACAAGAGATGAACTAGGGTTTGGAGATGAGATGGTGCTGGTGAAGATGTTGATGGAGACTGCCCTCTCCCGATGGGAGGAGCATTGGTGATGATGATGGTGATGATTTCCCCCTCCCGGAGGGAAGTTTCCCCGGCAGAACAGCTCTGTCGGAGCTCTAGATTGGATCCGCCAAGGTTCCGCCTCGTGGCGGCGGAGTCTCGTCCCGAGAAGTTCCTTATTCTTTTTTTCTCATCGAAAGACCTCATATAGGAGAAGATGGGTGTTGGAGAGCCACCAGGGGGCCCATGAGGTAGGGGGGCGCGCCCTAGGGGGGGGGGCGCCCCCCACCCTCGTGAGCAGGGTGTGGGCCCCCTGGCCTTCATCCTTGGCGTGGATTTTTCTTTATTTCTTTTAAGACGTTCCGTGGAGTTTCAGGACTTTTGGAGTTGCGCAGAATAGGTCTCTAATATTTGCTCCTTTTCCAGCCCAGAATTCCAGCTGCCGGCATTCTCCCTCCTTATGTAAACCTTGTAAAATAAGAGAGAATAGCCATAAGTATTGTGACATAAAGTGAAATAACAGCCCATAATGCAATAAATATCGATATAAAAGAATGATGCAAAATGGACGTATCAGCACCCTCTTTGCAGGGGCCTTCTTATGCATACCAGCTGGCTTTGTTGCAGCTGCAGCAACATATTCCTTTTTCAGAACCTTCTTGTTGGAGCAGACCTCTTCCTCAGCCGCAACATAATCCTCATCCTCTGAGTCTGAGTTTCTCTTCTTCCTTGTCCTTGTAGCTGCCTTGGGAAAATTGCTTGGAGTGCTCCTGCTGCCCTTATCATAGCTACTAGAGGGACTAGTGCCCTCACTCAGGTTCATCTGCTCTTCTGACTTGTTTTGGCTATCACTCTAATCTGACATACTGACAAAGCAAACTGACTACTGACCCTGTGAATAGTTATAGGTGAGATAGAGTGGATGAGCATCACAAAGTGCAGAGTTTTTGCAAAACAAATGAGTCAAAAACTTAGTTTTAGTTTTCCACAGAAATCATTTCGGAGCTACCAATTTGTTAAACTCGGTGACACCGAAGCAACTTTTGGAGTCTAAACTAGTGAAATCGGTCACACCAAGACACGCTTCGGTGACTCCGAGATTGCTACGGTTTCACAGAGAGTTGAACTTGGTCACACCGATTTGCAACTTTTGGTCAGTCCGAAAAGTGCAAGTGCAATGGCCTAGGCCAAATTAGTGAGACCGATTTCCACAATGCGGTCGGTCTGAGATGAGTTCGGCGGAAACCTAACCCTAAATTTTAGAATCAAGTCTAATCTAAGGGATGTCCTTGATGGACAGGATGATCTCAAATGTGGTAAAGAACATGGCATTTTCTTTGTGCTAAGAATCGGAGTAAGGAACATCACAAAGTTTCGAACTCATGCTCTAGTTCGGCGATGAGTTCGCTACGGCGGCAACAGTGGGGTTTAATTTCATTGACGGCGACGAAGACCAGCGGCGGGAGGTCGCTGGTGATGAGAGGATGATCTGGAGACCCGAGGCGACAGAGCATGACATGCGTGGGCTGAGGGGTTTTGGAGAAATTTTCAAAATTTGACCCGATAGTATATATATCCTGACACTGTCGGTGTGACGGAGTGGAACAACTCGGTGGCACGGAGATGCAGAATCGCAAGCGGTTACTGCAACTCAGTGTGACCGAAAAGTTCTAATCGGTTGCACCAAGATTGAAAACCTAGATCAAGTCAGTGAACTCGGCCAGACCAAAAAGGATGAATCAGTCTGACCGAAATGCACAGAGAGGTATTGGAAGTTTTAGTCTATGACGAATCGGGGACTCCGAGTGCTCCTCACACAGAGTGTTCAAATCTGACTTGATCAAACTTTGTGATGTAGCATGAATAGAGTTTGAGACAAGAAAAGCATATATAGCTAGATGAAGTTCTTAGGCATTCTTGTCCATCCATTTGGCAAAAGAAAAATGGACTAGCAATCAAAGCAACAAATGGATGTCCTCGAATGAGTAAAATATGCAATCAACATGCTCACACAATAAAATGGCAAAAAAATGTGACAAAGCATGCACAAACACTCTAGCATCTATCAAGCAATTTGCGATGACTAGGTCATCTATATATGAGTATATTGACTTAGGAGTCAAATGAGAACATTTGATCATAGGTCATACTCATCGTTTAAGCACAAGTGGGGTTACCACTTTTACATACAACATTGATGTGTTCACACCATTAGAGTTGTTTTAGCTCAATTAGAGTAAAGCTCCCCCTAGATGTGATATCCCCCCTAAGAGGGATGAACTAACCTTGGGTTTTGTCGATGACGACTTCATGTAGATGTTGAAGATGTGGATGCTCAATGTTGATGTAGATCATTTGGAGAAATCTATTAGAGTAAGTTGCACTTTCAACACCTACACGGGTTAGTCCCACAAGGAACAAACAAGGATATCCATAGACATAGAGTGAAGTTCACACAAGATGATGTCCATGAAAGCATTAGGTTACCTTGTCCCTCGTCTTACCAACAAGAGGGTTTGTGACTCCTTGAGCTAGTGCAATATGTGGAAGTTGTTTGCACTTGTCCTCGCCAAGATGATATGAGTGAAGTATGTTGGCGGAGTCACCCTCGAGAACTCTCTAGTTCTTCTTCTTCGGGATCCACATCATCTTGATGGGAATCCTTGGAGTTGTAGTCATACTTGATGAAGTAGAACTTGATGTAGTCTTGGGAACCCACTTGACCAAGGCCTTGGGAGCTTCTTCAAATGCATCAATCTCCTCTTGAAGCTTGTCCTTGCCCTTTTGCTTGTGGTCTTGTGGTGGAAGATAATCTTGAGCTTGTGTCCCTTGGAAATAAGTAGGATCATACTTCTCTTGTTGAGGAACAAACTTCGTCTTGTGGTATTGATCTTCTACCCACTCAACTCCATTGGCATTGAACTTTCATTCAAAACCAACACCTTGATTCTTCCGGTACCTTCCTTGCTTGTGTATAATTTCCTAAAATTGCTTACTTCCGACAAGGCTCTTGTAAACACCTTTCTCTATAATTCCCTTCAATAAGCTATTTTCTTGCTCAAGTGTAACTTGGCTAAGAGAATCATTAGTGGAATCAAGAGAACTACTATAAGCAACAATGTTAGATTTAACATGATTATTGTTACTACTAGAAGAAGAATCTTTCTTGTTCTTGTTGCTAGATTTTACTTGTGGCATGTAAGTAGACAAGAGTAAATGCTTGGCAATGTAAGAAGAACTTTTCTTGCGAAGATCATCATTGATTTCCTTTAAGAACCCATGCTCTTGCTCAAGGTTGAGTTTTTCAAAGTGTAGCTTCTCATGAGTCTTTAAAAGTTCTCGATGATCTTCTAAGGTAGTTTTATGAGCTAACCTAAGAGTGTTTAGTTCTTTAGTTAGACGCTTAATCACCTTCTTATCATCATCATTCGTTTTATATTGATTAGCATGATTAATAGCAATTTCATCATAGTTTTCATCACTAGAGTTGTCAACAAGTAAATCATCTTCACCTAGCAAATCATCTTCATCACTATTGAAATCAACATATTCGGGGTGTGATACCTTTGGGCTTTTAGCCATGAAGCATCTTACAATTCCTTCATTTGGTGAGTCAAATATGTCGTAGGAGTTGGTTGACACAAGTGCTAGACCAGCAACACCTTCATCTTGAGTACATTCGGAGTCAGAGTGATTGTCAGAGTCAGAACCGGATACCCATTCACCAACATGAGCTTGATGTCTTCGTTTTGTGTAGCTCCTAGATGACTTGTCCTTCCTTTCCGAATCCTTGCTTCTGCGAGAGGTTCTTCATTCATAACGATCATCTCTACTAATTCTCTCTCTTGGAGGTGATTCTTCTCTTCTACTTCTCCTTTTGGGCGAATCTTCTCTTCTTTTGTAGGGGGCATACACTCATTGGAGTAGTGTCCGGGTCTTCCACAATTGTAGCAATTACGTTCACGACTCGAAGATCTTTTGTCATCGTAGGACCTTGACTTGGAACTTCTTTCCTTGCTTATACTCTTCTAGAAGTTGTTGAAGTTCTTCACCATTAGGCTCAATTATTCATTAAAGGCTTGTTTTTTACTTGATGATGTAGGAGCACCACATGAGGCTTTGTAAGGACCACTAGACTTTTTGTGAAGCTCTTCTTTATCCTTGAGTGACATCTCATGAGCAACAATTCTTCCAATCACTTCCGTTGGCTTGAGATCTTTGTAATTAGGCATCATTTGGATCAATGTGCACACAGTATCATATTTTCCATCCAAGGCTCTTAGGATTTTCTTGGTGATGAATCTATCGATCATCTCTTCACTTCCTAAGCCGGCAATCTCATTTGTGATGAGAGTAAGCCTAGAGTACATTTCAGCGACACCTTCACCATCCTTCATTTTGAACTTGTCAAGTTGACTTTGAGGCACATCCAATTTGGATTCCTTGACGGAGTCGGTACCCTCATGCATACCAATCAACGTATCCCAAATTTCCTTTGCATTCTCAAGACGGTTGATTTTGTTGAATTCTTCGAGGCACAATCCATTGAAGAGGATATCGCAAGCTTGAGCATTGTATTGCAGCATCTTAAACTATTTCGCGGTAGCTTCACGGTTCGTTCTCTCCCATCAAAGAATTCACCTTGCAAGCCAATACACACAATAGCCCAAACGGCGGGGTTATGTCCAAGAATATGCATTTTCATCTTATGCTTCCAACTAGCAAAATTAGTACCATCAAAGTAAGGACCTCTACGGTGGTAATTTCCCTCGCTAGACGCCATACTCTCCTAGGTTGTGAAACCAAGGCTATGATCACCAAAGCTATGAAAATCAAGGCAAATGGAGACCAAAGCTCTGATACCACTTGTAGGATCGAAAGTATGTCTAGAGGGGGGTGATTAGAATACTTGACCAAATAAAAATCTATCCTTTTCCCAATTTTAAGTCTTGGCAAATTTTAGCAACTTAGCACAAGTCAAGCAATCAACCTACACATGCAAGTCTAAGAGTATAGCAGCGGAATATAAAAACATTGCATATAAAGGTAAAGGGAGGAGTTTGGAGGGAGCAAACGCAATGTAGACACGGAGATTTTTGGCGTGGTTCCGATAGGTGGTGCTATCGTACATCTACATTGGTGGAGACTTCAACCCACGAAGGGTAACGGTTGCGAGAGTCCACGAAGGGCTCCACCCACGAAGGGTCCAAGAAGAAGCAACCTTGTCTATCCCACCATGGCCATCGCCCACGCAGGACTTGCCTCACTTTGGTAGATCTTCACGAAGTAGGCGGTCTCCTTGCCCTTACAAACTCCTTGGTTCAACTCCACAATCTTGTCGGAGGCTCCCAAGTGACACCTAACTAATCTAGGAGACACACCACTCTCCAAAAGGTAATAGATGGTGTGTTGATGATGAACTCCTTGCTCTTGTGCTTCAAATGATAGTCTCCCCAACACTCAACTCTCTATCATAGATTTGGATTTGGTGGAAAGATGATTTGAGTGGAAAGCAACTTGGGGAAGGCTAGAGATCAAGATTCTTATGGTTGGAATGGAATATCTTGGTCTCAACACATGAGTAGGTGGTTCTCTCTCAGAAAATGTATGTTGGAAGTGTAGGCACGTTCTGATGGCTCTCTCCAATAATGGAGGATGGGTGGAGGGGTATTTATAGCCTCCACACAAAATCTAACCGTTACACACAATTTACCAAACTCGGTGGGACCGAATCATGAAACTCGGCCAGACCGATTCAGTTCAAAATGTGAACGTTAGGCTTTTCGGTGGGACGGACATGTCAACTCGGTGGGACCGATTTCATTAGGGTTAGGGCATAACGTAATCTCGGTGAGACTGATCACATAAACTTGGTGAGACCGATTTCTGTAATAGGCAAACAGAGAGTTGGTCAGGCAAACTCGGTGGGACATAATCTCTCATTTTGGTGAGACTCAAACGTTACAAAATGGATACCGAGAGTTTTATTGCAAACTCGGTGGGAACGATCGCTCATCTCGGTTAGACCGAAACGTTACGAATGGAAACAGAGAGTTTCCAATCCCATCTCGGTGAGACCGAGATCCCTATCAGTGAGACCAGCTGACTAGGGTTTCTGGCAGTGGCTATGTCAAATGAACTCGGTGGTGCCAGATAGATCAAATCGGTGGGGACGAGTTTGACTTTAGGTTTAGGACATATGTGGAAATGAGAAAGTGGTTGAGGGATTTTGGAGCATATCACTAAGCATTTTGAGCAAGCAAGCCATTAAGCACCACCTCATCCCCTTTTAATAGTATTGGCTTTTCCTATGGACTCAATGTGATCTTGGATCACTAAAATGAAAATGTAGAGTCTTGAGCTTGAGCCAATGTGTGTCCTTAGCATTTTGAGGGGTCCACATTCCTAGTCCATGCCATGCCAATCATTGAACTTTCTGTAATGATCATCTTGAAAGAGCATTAGTTCAATGAGCTATATGTTGTTAGGAATTACCAAAACCACCTAGGGATAGTTACACTTTCAGTCGCGCCCCCACCCCTAGTCCAATTCGGTTTGGGCAAGGGGGAGGCACGCGCCACCTCGTGGCCCTTCTTCCCTCTCTCCACTAAAGCCCACTAAGGCCCATTAACTTCCCCGGGGGGTTCGGGTAACCTCCCGATACTCTGGAAAAATGCCCGAACGTCTCGGAACCATTCTGATGTCCAAATGCAACCTTCCTGTTGGGGATATACCTCTCGACCATTTCAAGACTCCTCGTCATGTCTGAGATCTCATCCGGGACTCCGAACAAACTTCGGTCATCAAATCACATAACTCATAATACAAATCGTCATCAAACATTAAGCGTGCGGACCCTACAGGTTCAAGAACTATGTAGGCATGACCGAGACACATCTCCGGTCAATAACCAATAGCAGAACCTGGATGCTCATATTGGCTCCTACATATTCTACGAAGATCTTTATTAGTCAAACCGCATAACAACATACGTCATTCCCTTTGTCATCGGTATGTTACTTGCCCGAGATTCAATCGTTGGTATCCTCATACCTAGTTCAATCTCGTTACCGGCAAGTCTCTTTACTCGTTCCGTAATGCATCATTCCGTAACTAACTCATTAGTAACATTACTTGCAAGGCTCATAGTGATGTGTATTACCGAGACGGCTCAGAGATACCTCTCCGATTCACGGAGTGACAAATCCTAATCTCGATCTATGCCAACTCAACAAACACCATCGGAGACACTTGAGCATCTTTATAATCACCCAGTTACATTGTGATGTTTGATAGCACACAAGGTGTTCCTCCGGTATTCGGGAGTTGCATAATCTCATAGTTAGAGGAACATGTATAAGTCATGAAGAAAGCAATAGCAATAAAACTAAACGATCATTATGCTAAGCTAACAGATGGGTCTTGTCCATCACATCATTCTCTAATGATGTGATCTCGTTCATCAAATGACAACACATGTCTATGGTGAGGAAACTTAACCATCTTTGATTAACGAGCTAGTCAAGTAGAGGCATACTAGGGACACTCTATTAATTTGTCTATGTATTCACACATTTACTAAGTTTTCGGTTAATACAATTCTAGCATGAATAATAAACATTTATCATGATATAAGGAAATATAAATAACAACTTTATTATTGCCTCTAGGGCATATTTCCTTCAGGTACAGAGTACAGTATGATCTACCTCGTGATTGCATGAATGAGTTCTAACCTCTAAAACCTTGTAATCATGTCTCTACAGACTAAATCCCTCAGTTTATAGGCACCAGGGGTATCTAGTGTTTACACATGGTCAGTTACAATCTAAGGATAAGCATGCGAAGCATTCAAATATGCCTTGAGGTGAACGCCAAGTCTTCGGAGATCTTCATCTTCATTATGCCGAGGGTCTAGACATAAGCGGCCCATTCATCAGTCACCCGTGGGTCCTCGGACTATCCCCTGAGTGGCAGACCGACGTGGTATGTACCCCCTAATCCAGGACACCGTCAGTCGGTGCACATCACATGCGCACGAGGTGAGACTAAACTAGTAGTATTTTCGGATGATTTGGGTGGGTCCGGTTTGACAGAGTGCAAGGCTCCGAAATTTTTAGCTGATGTAGCCGCCGCCGCCGATCCACCTACATCTCAGTGGTCGGAGAAAGAATACACCAAAGTGGAGGGGGCGCCAGGTGGAGGGCCATGCCTGGTGGTGTTGGTGGTGCTCGGCGTCGGGGCACATCCGGATATTGCTTCCTGTTGGGACGACGAGGTCGCCATGTATATTTTTGCGCCAGGTCAGGGAGGGTTAAGTCAGATGGGGAAGGGAGAGGAAGCCGCCTAGGGTTTGACCTAGCTAGGGACATTGGAGAATGTTAATATAAGCAAATGAGATCAAGAAAAAAACTTCAGTTTTCAAATTATGTTCAATGACACTAAAAATCTCGCAAAATATGGGCACACCTAGCGACGCCCAAATTCATCGCCTAAAATCAGGCCAAAATGTCACCAAAGTTGCTGAGAGTGTTGCCCCGGGAGAAAAACACCCGGTGATGGTTGACCATCACAGAAAATGATCTTTGGCAACATTTTATGTTTCATCCCCAGGGTTTTTGTCACTTGTAGAGCGAGTGTGCAACAACAGGGGTGACCAATCTGTGTGTGATAGTCGAGAGAACATGAAGGGACACAATGAGCGCCAAGGGCCAGGTATGTTTCATTTTGCATTTTAGGCCTCTTTTGGTTCATAGGATAGGATTATCATAGGAATAGGAATCTTGTAGGAAATGAGATGACATGCATCTCAAATCCTATGAGTAGGAATAGGAAACAAGATGTCATTTGGTTGACACCAAAGGAATTTTTCCATTGAGTCTAGGCTCTTTTTTATTTTCCTATGAAATGTGGAGGATAGGAACCAAACCTATGTAGGAATAGGAATCCATTCCTATGAACCAAAGGGCTCTAAAGGAAAAAAAATCCTATAAGGATCATATCCTCTAGAATTCCTATGAAATTCCTCTAAACCAAAGGAGGCCTTACCTTTGTCGGGTACCTAAGGTGGGTGTGCTCCTTTTTTCGTGCCTAGTTGTTTCCCTGAGGTTTGTTTGCTTCCTTCCTACCCTTATCCGTCTCATGCTTGGGCGAAGTTATGGTCGTTCTGTCTTTCTCTGTCTTGTCGATGCAGGGTTGTCATATGCCTTGTGGGTACCTTTAGCAGTTGGCCACTATTTTCTTTGGTCGGTCTGCTTCTTTCCTGCCTTTTCGTCTTGTGGCCACGTGTGGTTGTATTCATTTCGTCCTTGTTTGCTCGATCGATGTGAGGTGCCTTTGAGGTGCCACCATCATGTTAGCTTCAGTTGTGATTGTTGGTCGGGTACGCACACCGGGGACCAGCAGCTGGTGTTCACCGACCGGGTGCAGATAAATGAGGTGCCAAAAAGAACCATTGCACATGGAAGATATTTGTTGAGTTCATGGCGAGAGAGAGGCGGCCAGTTGGTGTGTGATTCCCACGTAAACAGAAAGGAACATACTAAGAGGCAGGTGTTGATTATGTTTTGTTTCTTTTTTGAGAAGTTTGTGACGAATAAGGTCAATCCACATTTGCCTCCTATCGAGTGCGGGCCCATGTTCGTAAGCCCCCCTTTGCTCGGTCTTATCACCTACCACAGTTGTTACAAGAAGGCAGTATAGTGTGCGTGTGAGGGCCTGAGCCGCAATTATCGTGCTTGGGATTTGGCATTGCCAACGAGCATAATGGTTTTTTGTTGTCAAGGATGGCAACATGTGGCAGTTTGTTTCTTGCGGGTACCATTCCTGTCTAGGTTAGGTGGTATTTGCCATAATACGCGATCCCTCTCCTTTTGTGTTTTTCCCATATTCTTTTTCCGCGTCTCCGCTTTGACCTCGCTAGCTAGATCTCTTGCTCACGACTTCTCCTCCCTAATCTGCTTCCAGGGCATACCGATCCCAACCACCTCCGATGACATGTGGAGGGAAGAAAAGGAGGATCGGTGCCAGCACCGGCAATGGCTCCATTGGCAAGGCCGTCGCCGCCAAGTCCACGAGCTGTGGAAAGGCCACCACCGCCAGCACCCGCGGTGGCTCCATTGTCAAGGCCGTTGCCGCCAAGGCCACGACCCATGGAAAGCTCGCCACCGCCAAGGCCACTAATCATCTCCAGCGTATCTATAATTTATAAAGTATTCATGCTATATTTACATAAATTATATATGATTTTGGTTCACTTTTATATTGTTTTTATGGACTAACTAATTAATCTAGTGCCTAGTGTCAGTTCATATTTTTTTGTTTGTTTTTAGTTTTCCAGAAAATCCATACCGAGAAAAGTCCAAACACAATGGATTTTTTTGACGATTTTTTCTGGATAATACGAGACCCTAGAAACTTTGGGGGAGTGCGAGAAGACCCACGAGGGCCCCACAAGGTAGGCGGCGCGCCCTGGAAGGTAGGGCGCGCCTCCCTGGCTTGTGGGCCCATCGTGGCTTTGTTTGCCCTAATTCTTGGCCTATAATTTCCCGAATATTTAGAAACCCTCAAAGCGAGACCCAAAACAATTTTATCGCCGCCGCAAGACTTTTTTCCAAAGCTCTCTCATTTGGAGGACTTCTCTGGCACCTTGCTGGAGGAGGAAACCATTGTGGATGCCATTGAGGGAGTCCTAGATTAGGGGGTCTCCGGACAGCCGGACTATATCCTTTGGTCGGACTGTTGGACTGTGAAGTTACAAGATTGAAGACTTCGTCTCGTGTCCGGATGGGACTCTCCTTGGCATGGAAGGCAAGCTTGGCAATACGGATATGTAGATCTCCTCCCTTGTAATTGACTTTGTGTAACCCTAGCCCCCTCCGGTGTCTATATAAACCAGAGGGTTTAGTCTATAGGACAACAAACAATCATACCATATGCTAGCTTCTAGGGTTTAGCCTCTACGATCTCGTGGTAGATCAACTCTTGTAATACTCATATCATCAAGATCAATCAAGCAGGATGCAGGGTATTACCGTCATCGAGAGGGCCCAAACCTGGGTAAACATCGTGTCCCCTGCCTCCTGTTACCATCCACCTTAGACGCACAGTTCGGGACCCCCTACCCGAGATCCACCGGTTTTGACACTGACATTGGTGCTTTCATTGAGAGTTCCACTGTGCCGTCGCCATAAGGCTCGATGGCCCCTTCGATCATCGGTAATGATGCGGTCCAGGGTGAGGTTTTCCTCCCCGGACATATCTCCGTATTCGGCGGCTTCGCACTGCGAGCCAATTCGCTTGGCCATCTGGAGCAGATCGAGAGTTGCGCCCCTGGCCATCAGGTCAGGTTCGAAAACTTAAACTACACTGCCGACATCCGCAGAGACTTGATCTTCGATGGATTCGAGCCCATGTTAGGTGCGCCACACAATCACGATGAGCATGACGTAACTCTGCCGTCGGACAGTGTTCGGGAGATCGCATTTGCAACTACTCCGGCCTTCGATCCGGAGCAAATTGCACCATCCAAGGACGGAGGGATAGACCCCGCGGTGGAGGCCGCACTCTCGGTGGCGATTGAGCCGGATACTGACTTCACCCCTTACAAGAGCCGTGTTGCCGAACCACTCGGTTCTTCTCCGGCCACGGACTCCGAGCCGCCTGCATCAGTTCCTATCGAATCCGATTGGGCGCCGATCATGGAGTTCACCTCCACGGATATCTTTCAGCACTCGCCTTTCGGCGATGTGCTAAATTCATTAAGGTCTCTCTCCTTGTCAGGAGAACCTTGGCCGAACTATGTCCGGCTAGAATAGGATGCGGATGGCGAAAAAATTCGCTGCCCACCCACCACCCACTTAGTAGCCTCTGTTGACGATTTAACCGACATGCTCGATTTCGACTCCGAAGACATCGACGGCATCGATGCAGGAGTGTCGGTGTACTAGAATAGGGGTACCCTAGTACCCCGAACTTGTGCACGGGCAGTTGCAGCACCCCGCGGCAAAGGCTTGCCGGGCGAACGCCAAGATCCCCCAAGGTTCCCTTGGAGCCATCCAAGAACAAAGTATTTAAGCTAAGGAGACAAGACCCCGGCAAGAGGAGCTTGCCGGGAAGGCCAACCAAGGCGCTCCAAGGAACTTGCCGCGATGCGCCACGCGCTCCGGCAAGGCAACAAGGCCCCGGCAAGAGGAGCTTGCCGGGAAGACTAAACAAGGTACCCCGAGGCCCAGTGAGCGATGAGCTTCTGGACCCCGCGAGATAACAACAGCGGCAAGGTGCTTGCCGCGACAGGCGGCCACTCTGCGCCCACGCTCCAGCGCATCCACCAACGTGTCGCTCTGGGGGCTTCTCTGGGCGCGCATGGCGGGAGGCTGTGCAGCCAGCAGTGCGCAGTGGCATGCGAAGCTGACAAGATCGCCATCGTGGCGAATGGTGGCGCCCCTAACGGTCCTTTTCTACACTGTTCGGGCGACTCAGACGGGCATTTAATGCCCTTGTCCCCTGCCGTCAGGGTTAGGTAGGGTGCACTGTACAAGCAACTGTATCAACTACCTCGCTTTTTACATTTTTACCCTCCTCTGCGTTGCCACCTGTCGGTGACCCCTTTAGCGTATAAAAGGAGGCCCATGCGCAACGTAGAGGGGGTTCGGACAGTTTGCTTCGATTCATTCGTAGCCCAGAAAACATCACACTCTCTCTCGCTCGAGAGCAAGAACACCAGATAATACAACCAGACAAGCAGCAGTTGGAGTGTTATCTCTCCGGAGAGCTCCGAAGCTGGGTAAACTGCTTGTGTGCCTCACCTTGATCTGCTCTTCGTGCGACCTCCGCCCCCCGCCGAACCGAAAGGGGCCCGGTCCGCCGGCCCCATAGGTGTTCGTGGATCAGTTTCCCCGACATCTTTGGCGCGCCAGGTAGGGGGTGTTGAGATTGTGTGAACCAGATCCGGCATTCACACGAGCTAGATCTTTATTCCCTTCATCAACATGCCACCGAAGAAGAAGACTTCGGCGGCAGCCGCTCCATCCACGTCACTTCCTCCACCGTTGGAGCAAACGAGTGGTGGGATGGACGTCGGCGGAAGAAAGGACGTCGACGAGGAAGCTCATGATGCCGCCAGGTCCAAGAACAAGGCTGCACAAACCTCGGCGACTATACATGTTCCACGCCACTCTCAGGAGGCGCAAGATCAACAGCGTCATGGCACTAGCAGTGCCATACGCATGATAGCCCAAGACCAAGCTGGTGGATCTCGGGGCGCTCAAGACCAGCAAGCACGCCAGCATGCTGGCACGAGCGGGGCACGGTCGCCTGGACGGGATACTGCTCCTTCTAACATAGTTAGAAGTTCGAGCACGTCCCGCTCCTCGCGCCGTCCGCCACTGCCACCCACCACTTCAGCAGAAGCTTTGGCGCGAGCTCAACTTCTCCTAGATTACCCTCCAACGTCGGACAAGATCGACGAATGGAGGGCCACCATTCAGAGTCTCATCGGCTACGCCAACGGCGACACTCCACGGCGGCCGAGCGCGTCGCCGCCGCGGCAGGGTTGCCGGACGCGAGCCGATGGCGATGAAACGGGCGGAGGTGCAATTACCATGCAATCACCGCCCCGAAGGCCAAGATCGCCGACTCGCAGGATCCACCTCGACAGCGACTCCACTGCATCGTCGGATCCGCGAGCTTGTCGCGATCAGCGCCAAGTTCTTCATGACCGACAACAAGAAGACGCTCGAACCCGCATCGAGCGCCGAAGAGAAGCGCGACGTCAATCCAACAAGCGCGCTGGGACCTCTGTTGACATGCATGTGCCAGGGGAACCAGGCGATCTGCCATACGCGGTAGGTTGTCCTGCGTTCACTCGTGAGCTGCGGCAAGTCAAGTGGCCCAGCACAAAGAACTTCAAGCCAGACATACCGGAGAAGTACGACGGCAAGACGCATTCATCAGAGTTCCTCAGCATCTACACCATTGCGGTACAAGCTGCCGGGGGACGAGATGACAAGATCCTTGCCAACTACTTCCCGCTGGTGCTCAAGCCCAATGTCAGATCCTGGCTCATGCACTTGCCGGACAACTCCATATCCTCTTGGGCTGATCTGTGCCATCAGTTTGTCGGCGCCTTTACAGGCGGACACAAGCCTCATGGCCAGGAGAGTGATCTTCATCTGCTCGCTCAGAAGGAAGGAGAGCCCCTGCGCAATTACATTCAGAGATTCAGTAGTGTGCAGCACAACATCCCAGACGTCCACCCTGCCGCGGTGATCAGCGCGTTCCATTAGAACGTGCGGAACCGCAGGATGCGGGAGGAAATGGCGATGTGCAAGATCAGGGACGTCAGTGAGTTATATGCACTGGCCGACAAGTGTGCGCGTGCTGAGGAAGGGAGGAGACTCCCCGGAGAAAATATAGGAGCGGGAGGATCTGACAGTGAAGATGCTGCCCCGACAAGGAAAAACCGGCGGCGGAACAACAGAAGGAGGAAAGGCAAAGAAGTGCTAGTTGTTGAGCAGTCCGGCAACGGTGGTGGCGCCAAGGAAGCCAAAGCTGGTGACTCCGGCAAGGAGGTTGCCGCGGAGGTGGCGGTCGCCGACAAGCAGGACGGCACCAACAAGTAGTATTGCAAGATTCACCGCACCAAGGGCCATGATCTTCAGAACTGTAAGAAAGTCGAGCAGCTTGTTGAGCAACAGAAAGCTGAATACGAGCGGCGCGACAAAGAGAAGGCCCAGGAAGGAGCTGGTGGATCCGGCAAGAAACGTCCCGGCCGAGGAGGACGCCGCGGCAAGGCCAAGCAGCGGCAAGGAGATAGACCTCCCCGTGGCCCCGACAAGGATGAAGATGATAACGAAGATGAAGATATGGATGATGAGGAGACTGGTGAGCAGGAGTTCCAGAAAGCCACAGAGGTCTTGTGCGTTGACGGTGGTGCTTCTCTGCATGCCTCGCACCGCCAGCTCAAGCAGTGGGTGCGGGAAGTTAATGCAGCAGAACCACCCGTCGAGTCACGCAAGCCTCTGAAATGGTCCGGCACGCCTATCATCTTTGATATTGAGGACCACCCGGATCGCATAACTGCGGTCGGGTGCTTGCCGGTGTTGGTTTCACCAACAATCCGCAACCTCAAGGTCACTAAGATGCTAGTTGACGGCGGGGCCGGCTTGAACCTGATCTCCTCCGCGGTGCTCCAGAAACTCCAGATCCCTGACAGCGAGCTCGAAGAGACTGGCACATTTCAAGGAATCAACCCGGGAAGGAGCAAGCCAAAGGGAAAGATCACGTTGCCGGTAACATTTGGCAGCGAGCTGAACTTCAGGACCGAGAGGGTCACGTTTGATGTTGCCGACTTTCCATTGCCTTACAATGGAATCCTTGGCCGAGCGGCACTCGCCAAGTTCATGGCAGCCTCTCACTATGCGTACAATGTACTGAAAATGCTAGGCCCAATAAGTGTCATCTCTGTCCCTGGCGACAAGAAGGATGCTCTTATCTGTGCCGACAAGATCTACCGGGAAGCAGCAGCCGCAGCAGAATGCAGGACACTTGCCGCTGAAGCTCCCGGGGGGAAGAAGAAGACCAAGTCCGGCAAGAGCTCTGATGCCCACTCCGGCAAGCGCACCTCTTCGGAGTGCTGCGCTACCGTCGAGGACGCACCATCGAGCTCCACCGGCAAGTGTAAGAAGGCAATGGCAGCTCCACCTGAGACCAAGAAGGTGTCCGCCAAGGAGGATGGTACTGGTGGTACCTTTACCATCAGCGCCACTCTTGACCCCAAATAGGAAAGCGCGCTCGTTGCTTTCCTGCGGGCGAAAGTCGACGTGTTTGCGTGGCAACCGTCTGATATCCCCGGTGTTCCCAGGAAAGTAATTGAGCACCACCTTGCCGTCTGTCCTCATGCGCGGCCCGTCAAGCAGAGAGTCAGGAAGCAGGCAGTAAAGCGCCAAGAATTCATCGCAGAAGAAATCAAGAAGTTGGAAGCAGCAGGCCTTGTCAGAGGAGTACTCCATCCCACGTGGTTGGCCAATCCTGTTGTTGTGCGCAAAGCTAACGGGAAATGGAGACTTTGTATTGACTTCACTGATGTTAATAAAGCTTGTCCCAAAGACCCATTTCCCTTGCCGCGTATTGACCAGATTGTTGACTCCACAGCCGGATGTGATTTGCTTTCATTTCTTGATGCATACTCAGAATACCATCAGATCTTCATGGCAGAAGAAGATGAAGAGAAAACCGCATTTATCACCCCGTGTGGCACGTACTGCTTCGTACGGATGCCTTTCGGTTTGAAGAATGCTGGTTCAACATTCGCAAGGGTAGTCCACCATGCTTTTGAGCTGCAAATGCACAGAAATGTGGAAGCTTACATGGATGACATAGTGGTCAAGAGCAAGAACAAGGCGACCCTGATTCAAGATTTAGGCGAAACATTTGCAAACCTGCGCAAGATCAACCTCAAGCTTAACCCCGAGAAGTGCGTGTTTGGAGTCCCTTCCGGCAAGCTTCTTGGGTTCTTCGTGTCTCAGCAGGGAATTGAAGCCAATCCCGACAAGATCAAAGCCATTGAGCAGATCGATGCACCAAAGCGCGTCAAGGATGTACGAAGGCTTGCCGGTTGCGTGGCTGCTCTCAGCAGGTTTATCTCTAGATCTGCTGAGCACGCCCTGCCATTTTTCAAAATTTTGAAAAAGGCAGGTCTAGTGAAATGGACTCCGGAAGCGGAGGCTGCGCTGTAGGACTTGAAGAGATACCTGTCCTCCACTCCAATGCTTGTCGCACCTAAGCCGCAAGAGAAGTTGCTGCTGTATATAGCGGCAACCAATCAAGTGGTTAGTGCTGCGTTAGTGGCGGAGAGGGAGGCGGATGATGAGCCAGCAACCACGGCAGATCCATCCAGCGACAAGCAGGGGGCTTCGTCGACAAGCTCTGGTCCCGACAAACATGGGTTTGCGCAGGAACATGATAAGATGCAAAGGAGAATGGTGCAGCGCCTAGTTTACTTTGTCAGTTCTCTTCTGCAGGGGGCTAGATCAAGGTACTCTGGTGTGCAGAAGTTGCTTTTCGGCCTCCTCATGGCCTCGAGAAAGCTGCACCATTACTTCCAAGCACATGAGATCACAGTCGTCACTCGCTTTCCGCTGAAGAGGATACTGCAAAATCCAGAAGCAACGGGCAGGATTGTCGAGTGGGCGCTGGAACTGTCAAGCTTTGGCCTCAAGTTTGAGAGCACTTCAACTATCCAAAGCAGAGCATTGGCAGAGTTCATAGCAGAGTGGACGCCAACCCCAGATGAAGAAATTTCAGAGAGCATCCCCGTCAAAGAGGCAAGCAAAGAGTGGCTGATGTACTTTGATGGTGCCTTCTCGCTGCAAGGCGCCGGTGCAGGCGTGCTGCTTGTCGCACCCACCGGAGAGCACCTCAAGTACGTAGTCCAGATGCACTTTCCCAAAGAGCAAGCAACCAACAATACTGCAGAGTATGAAGGATTGCTTGCCGGTCTTAGAATCGCAGCAGACCTTGGGATCAAGAAGCTCATTGTTAGGGGTGACTCATAGCTTGTCGTCCGACAAGTGAACAAGAGCTACCAGAGTCCGTTGATGGAAGCGTATGTTGATGAAGTGAGGAAGCTAGAAGAGCACTTTGACGGCCTACAAATGGAGCATATCCCAAGAGCTCAGAATGATATTGCTGATGGCCTGTCAAAGTGCGCCGCACTAAAGTTACCTGTGGAACCAGGGATCTTTGTGCTTAAGTTGACTCAACCATCCGTAACACCATCAACTGGACAAAGCAAGAAGAGGAAGTTGGTTTCTGGTGACTACTTTCCAGCAGAGCTCCCCGAAGCCGCCGCCAAGAAAGTCCCCAAGATCAACACCAAGGAGGCTGAGGGGCAGTCTGCTCCGGCAAGCCTTATGGTTTGTTCCGTTGAAGCAGACGCTCCCGACAAGTTTTGCTCTGGCAAGCTTGCCGGGGAACATCAAGCTCCGGCAGGGCCGCAAGTCCTTGCCGTAGAAGCGGATGTTCCCGCAGCAGCAGATGTGCCTTTAGTCCTTGTTGTCGAGCCACAAGCTCCAGCATGGGCACAGCAGATTGTCCATTTCCTTCAGACAGGAGAACTTCCCGAAGAGCAAGAAGAAGCGGAAAAAGTAGCCCGGTAGTCAAGTATGTACCAGTTTGTCGATAACATACTGTACAGAAGAAGACTCAACGGTGTGAAATTGAAGTGTATTTGCCGGGAAGATGGACAAAAGCTGTTGGCAGAGATACATGGAGGCATATGTGGCCACCACATTGGCGCAAGAGCACTTACCGGCAAAGCTTTCCGGCAAGGATTCTTTTGGTCGACAGCCCTCCAGGATGCAACTGCACAAGTAACCAAGTGTGAAGCGTGCCAGTTCCACTCCAAACAGATACACCAGCCAGCTCAAGCTCTCCAGACGATCCCTTTATCCTGGCCATTTTCGGTCTGGGGGCTCGATATCCTCGGCCCCTTCCCCCGAGCTGTCGGGGGCTTTGAGTACTTGTACGTCGCAATCGACAAGTTCACAAAGTGGCCGGAAGTGCAGCCAGTGAGGAAGGTGACAGCACAGTCAGCAGTCAAGTTCTTCAGGTCAATCGTTTGCCGTTTCGGGATCCCTAACAGGATCATCACCGACAACGGCACGCAATTCACGAGCCGCACCTTCATGCAGTACGTCCAAGACCTTGGCGCCAAGGTCTGCTTCGCTTCTGTTGCTCATCCAAGAAGCAACGGTCAAGAAGAGAGGGCAAATGCTGAAGTGCTGCGCGGGCTCAAGACCAGAACTTTCGACAGGCTACACAGGTGCGGAAGAAACTGGATCGAGGAGGTGCTGGTGGTTCTTTGGTCGATCAGAACGACGCCAAATCGAGCCACTGGCCAGACACCTTTCGCTCTAGTCTATGGAGCAGAGGCAGTTCTCCCCACGGAACTCGTATACGGATCACCTTGAGTGCTCGCTTATGATGAGCTTGAGCAAGAACAGCTGCGGCAAGACGACGCGCTGCTCCTTGAGGAAGATCGTCTTCAGGCTGCTGTACGAGCTGCTCGATACCAGCAAGCTTTGCACCGCTATCATAGCCGCAAAGTTAAAGCCAGAAGCTTCGAGGAAGGCGACCTAGTTCTTCGGTGCGTTCAGTCCGCCAAGAATTCCAACAAGTTGACGCTGAAGTGGGAAGGCCCTTATCGGGTGAGACGAGTCACAAGGCCTGGCGCTGTCCGCCTTGAGACCGAAGATGGCATTCCGGTGAGCAACTCCTGGAGCATAGAACATCTTCGTAAGTTTTTCCCATAAGGCGCGGTTGCCGGAACCCGTTCCGGCAACCACCTTTTGTACAAGTCTTGCCGCTGTTGCATGTAATCCTTTGTACAAAGCCGGGTGCAGATCCCGTGCATAAGTAAAACCCCATGTGCTCCGCACAACTTGTCCATTTCATGTGTTAGTTCCTTTCTGGCATGCGATTATCTAACACTTTGTGCAGCACCTACATCCGGTAAGCAGTAACGAGCCGAAGAGCTCCATATTATTATTTTCTCTTCTTTCTTTTTCTTTTAAAGGAAAAGAAGGTTCTCTCGCACACAAGTTTGCCGGGGGGGAAGGAGAAGATTGTGGTATGGGCCAGGCGTCGTTCAAGCAAAGACTTGCCTTATCGGGAAGCAAATGACAGAAAAGCTAAGTTGCCAAAGTTTGAGCAATCACTTTTTAAATTTTTGAGTTATCTTCCTCGAACGACCCTGCTTTGTATGGAAAACCTGTGCGTGGAGGAACCAACTCGTGGCTAGTTGCGCCCTTACTTTGTTTCGGGTCTGCTCAACAGCTTAAGTGTGCTACATCTAATCGCGACAAGGTTTCTTGTCGGAAGCAGCGCCGCCAGCAGGCTGCTGAAGTTCCGCACTCAGCGCTCGCGGCTCGGGTGCCTGCGCCGACAAGTTCCCTAGAAGCGTAGGGTAAAAACATACAAAGGAAGGAATCTAGTAGAGGAAATAACATAGCAATTGATAACAGAAATAAAGTTATATTACAAGATAACTTGTCGCAGCTCTAACAGACTGTTTTCATAACATGATTAGCAGCGACAAGGGAGAAGAAGAAATGGCCGGCCTAATCTACGCGTCCGCCCTCGACTCTCTTGATCTCGCTCACCTTGTCCACAATGGGTGCGACAAGGGCCTTGAGTGCATCCAGATCAGCGTCAGGCGGCAAGGACCTGAGGACGTTGGTGAAGCTGAGGCCTGGATTGCGGAAGGCTACCTTCATCAGCACCTTCTGGAGAACCCCGGCGCAGATTTTGCGCGACTCGTCGGCCAACTGCTTTGGGATCCTCTCCCGGAGCCGCTGGAGTGCCGTCGCCACGCCCTTGAAGAACAGGCTGAGCTTGGCGCTGGGTTGAAGACTCTCGTCGGAAGGATACCCAAAGTCCTCCATCCCCAGCTACGCCAGCTCCTCATTGATGACTGCGGCAGTGTTCACCAGACCCTCGGTCCAGTGCTCCACAGTGTCTCTGAACGAGTTCTGGGTAACTGCAATGCTCTCCAGCAGCGCCGCGTCAGCCTTGACCTTCTCCGACAAGGTCTTCTCCCGCTCCTTCGCGGCCTCCAGCGTCTGTGTCAGCGTGGCCAGCTTCAGCTCGAGGTCTGCTTTGGAATCCTTGGCGGCGCTGAGCTCCTTGCCCCTCTCAGCGAGAAGGCCTTGCAGCTCACCGTGGGCGGCAGCATCCTTCTCACGCTCACGCTTGAGCGCGGCAAGCTCCTCGCCGCTCTTCCCAATGTTGGCCTCCAGCTGCGCCACCTCCTCCTCTAGCTCTTTCTTGGCGGCCTCTGCAGTTGCCGCGGCGTCCTTTGCCTCCTTGAGCGCCCCGCCAAGTGCTTGCTCACGCTCGGCGAGCTCTTCCTCGTAGCTGTCAAGGTTGGCCTTCCGCTGCACTAGTTCACCTTCCCGCGCGGACTGCTTCTCGGCAGCCAGCCTTTATTCATCCTCAGCCTCGGCCTTCTCGAGAAGAATGGCCGTGCGCTCCTCGTCGAGTCGCTCCCGCTCCTGCGCCAGGGACCGGAGAGCTTCCTGATTTTGGCCCCGGAGCTCCTCCGCGCGCTTTTCCATGTCAACTCCCGCCTTCGCGACAAGCGCTTCCCGGGAAGCCAGCTTGGCTTGCCGGGTGCGGTAGAGTGACAGCAGCTTCCGCAGCAGCTCCTCCTCCTCAGGCTCGCCGCTGCTGCTGCCGGGCGCGTCAACCAATGACAGTCCAGCAGAGGCGAGCACCTCCCCGTCAAAAGTCTCCCCCTCGACCGGCGCCCTGGAGCTTGACGCCCAGGGTAGCTTGATGAAGATATTGTCACCGGCCTTCAAGTAGGCGCTGGGCTGGGGCTCCTCGGAGCCCGGCTCCGCAGAAGCGGCAGAGGGTTCGGCGGTCGGCGCAGCGCCCGGCGCTCCTGCGGCCTCAGGGTCGTCAGTGCGATTGCCCGACCCCTCGCCGGCTTCCGCAGCAGCAGCCCCGGCGACCTCCTCGCCGGCGGTGTCATCAGCACCGGCACCTTCCTCGCCGGCGCCCTCTGTCTCCATTGGCTCAGCCGTAGATGGGTCTGAAGAACAAAGAAGGGAGGAAAACCAATCAAAAATCCAAGAAAGGAAAAACGGAAGAAGCAGAACCCAAGGGAAAGTTTCTGGGCAAGTGGATTACCTGCACCAAGATCTTCAGTTGCGGCCTCGGTCGCCGCAGGATCAGAAGTGCCATCCCTTGCCGGAGAGTCCCCCCTTGCCGGAGAGCGCTCCCTTGCCGGGGACTCCTCCCTTGGCGGCGCAGTCGAAGCAGGTGGCACCTCGGGACCAGCTTCCGGGCGTTCCTGATGAGGCTGCTCTGCTCCTGCACAAGTCAACAAGCAAGATATCAACAAAGGAAAAAAGCACTCGAGCACGCCCGGCAGCAGAAGGCTAAACTATGAACTTACGCTAGGGGCTGCGCTGGGGGCTGCTCTGAGGGGTGATTGCCGGGTCCGTCAAGGTGGTCTCGGACCCACCTCCTGCTGACACGATGGGGTCATCCTCGATGATGATCACCGCGGCCTTGGCCCTCTTCGCCGCTCTCTGGGCCAGCGTCCTGAAAAGAAAGGAGTCCAGATTGGAGCAAGTCAGATACAAGATATAAACAGCAAGATTGAAGAACTACAAGAGCACCAAAGAAACTCACTCTTCTTCCTCCTCGTCGGAGCTGAGCGCGGAAAGATCGAAGTCCGGCCCTCCTCCGGTGCGGCGAGGTGGAGGAGTAGGATCCCTTGCCCGCTTGGCGGGGGCAGTGGCGGTGGCCCGGGAAGATCCCGCTCCAGTTGCCGATGTTGCGTGAGGCGCTCCCGCGGCAACATTGCTTGTCGCGGTAGAGCGCGTCGCACGGCTTGGTGGCTGTGGAGCCGGCTGCCGCCCCGCTGCGTCCCCGGCCCTGCGAGGGCGCCTCCTTGGCGGGGCCGGGGGCTCCGCCTGCGGCAAGTTCTCTGAAGGCTCGGCCTCCTCCTCGCCGGCCTCGCTCGGCTCGGCTTCGGAACCGGCAGGCTCCTCCTCGCCCATGAACTCCGCGCGCTCGGCAAGGTTTGCCGCCTCCGCAGCCTCCGCCTCCTCCACAGTGAACCCAAACGCGCCCGCAGCAGCTGCGGCCGCAGCCTCTTCCGCCCTAGTAGCGATGAGCTGCAGCTCCTCGTCGGTGGTGTCACGGGTGAGGCTCTTTTGCTCGTCAGCACGGACCGGCACTTCCTCCAAGGTGTCGAAGAACGCTCGCACAACGTCATCCGCAGGCTCTTGCCAAGTTGGGACGATGCCGTGTGAATCGCACAACGGCATCATGGCGCGGATCCGGTCAAGCGAAGAGTTATTGCACAAAGGAACTACGCCCCTCGGCAGTGTGAATGGGTGCTGGGGGTCGCGTTTGAATAACTCCAAGAGCATTGCGTCCAGCTCCAAGACGGTGAAGTTGTAGTTGAGGCCCGGCCGCAGCCTCATGATGTCCGCCGAATTCTTGAATTCCCAAGCGGGCCTCCCCCTCTCCTGCAGGGGGGCAATGCGGCGGCGGAGGAAATCTGCCCTGACAGCACCTACGGTGAGCTCGGCAAGCCTGAGGCGAAGAATCCTAGTGATGGCGATCTTCAACCTCTCGTCTTCCGGGGCCACGTTGCTCCAGTCATTGCCACGCACTATTGGAGTTTGGCGCACGGCGGTGAAGGGCTGCGGATTCTCCTCAACGATCCAGCACCACTCCGCTCTCCACTCCTCCCACTTGCTGCGGAGCTCACCCTCCAAGTACGCCTCTTTCTTGCCGACTCTCGAGATCCAGGCAATCCCTCCGGCAAGCGGCTCTCCTCTCTCTACCCGAGGTATGAAGAAGTGGAGGAAAAGGGCAACACTAGGGTGGACTCCGACAAAGTTTTCGCACAAGTGTGCGAAAACTGCCATGGTCAGGACAACATTGGGGGTGAAGTCAAGGAGGCGGAAGCCATATGTGTTCATAATGTCACAAAAGAACTCCGAGAAGGGCGGGCAGAGCCCGCAATAGAAGAATAGCGCGAAGAACGGGTACCCGTTTGGAGCCAACTCCGAGGCAGCGGCTGGGAGTACCCTCGTGCGCGGATGCGCACGCGTCTCCGTCGCCCAAAAGAGGTAGAAGTACTCCCTCAGCTCCTGCACGCCGAGCTGGGGGGTGAAGATCGCCCGCTCCTTCCGCAGCGCCGCGAGCCGCTGCGCCTCGGCCGACTTCACGCCCTTTCCCTTGTCGGCTTTCGGGGCCATGGCGGAGGTGGTGGGGAAGGTCGACGGTGTGGTGATGCTGGTGCCAATGGGGGGGGCAGAGCGCTGCTCTCTCGGCTTCGAGAAGAAGGGGGGAGCGGCGGAGTTTGTGAAGAAGAAGTAGCAGCAACCAGCAAGGGGGAACGAACTGCCTCTGTTTCCTCTGCTTATAAAGAGGGACGGGGCGGACGTTTCGGCCTTCCAAATAAACAACCACCCACGATCTCTCCCACGATGCCGCATTCAACACGTGCCGTTATGGGAGAGCGCGGTGGATACGGAGCAAGATTTGGCGTGGCCCAGCCCGCGTGTGCCCGTGCCCTGTCTTGGGCCTGGCGCAACAGCGCTCGGCACCGTGTCTGGCCTAGGCCCAGGGGCTCCTATCGGTGTACTAGAATAGGGATACCCTAGTACCCCGAACTTGTGCACGGGCAGTTGCAGCACCCCGCGGCAAAGGCTTGCCGGGCGAACGCCAAGATCCCCCAAGGTTCCCTTGGAGCCATCCAAGAACAAAGTATTTAAGCTAAGGAGACAAGACCCCGGCAAGAGGAGCTTGCCGGGAAGGCCAACCAAGGCGCTCCAAGGAACTTGCCGCGACGCGCCACGCGCTCCGGCAAGGCAACAAGGCCCCGGCAAGAGGAGCTTGCCGGGAAGACTAAACAAGGTACCCCGAGGCCCGGTGAGCGACGAGCTTCTGGACCCGGCGAGATAACAACAGCGGCAAGGCGCTTGCCGCGGCAGGCGGCCACTCTGCGCCCACGCTCCAGCGCATCCACCAATGTGTCGCTCTGGGGGCTTCTCCGGGCGCGCGTGGCGGGAGGCTGTGCAGCCAGCGGTGCGCGGTGGCATGCGAAGCTGACAAGATCGTCATCGTGGCGAACGGTGGCGCCCCTAACGGTCCTTTTCTGCACTGTTCGGGCGACTCAGACAGGCATTTAATGCCCTTGTCCCCTGCCGTCAGGGTTAGGTAGGGTGCACTGTACAAGCAACTGTATCAACTACCTCGCTTTTTACGTTTTTACCCTCCTCTGCGTTGCCACCTGTCGGTGACCCCTTTAGCATATAAAAGGAGGCTCATGCGCAACGTAGAGGGGGTTCGGACAGTTTTCTTCGATTCATTAGTAGCCCAGAAAACATCACACTCTCTCTCACTCGAGAGCAAGAACACCAGATAATACAACCAGACAAGCAGCAGTAGGAGTGTTATCTCTCCGGAGAGCTCCGAAGCTGGGTAAACTGCTCGTGTGCCTCGCCTCGATCTGCTCTTCGTGCGACCTCCGCCCCCCGCCGAACCGAAAGGGGCCCGGTCCGCCGGCCCCATAGGTGTTCGTGGATCAGTTTCCCCGACAAGGAGAGGAACAGGAACCAGTACCCACAGGGCGCTCTACAACCACTTCACCACATGACATATACATGGTGGATACACCCGAAGAAAACAATGATGAAGAACGACAGGATGCAGCGAAGAATAGCTCCCTCGAGAAGCAATCAAAGCGTCGGAGTAGCCGCCACTCAAAATCCCGCCTCGGAAAAAACGACGATAACAGCGCAAGAGAAAATAACACTCCAGTCGACTCCAGAGGAAACGACGACCAGATCGACCCAGTGGCAAAGCACGATGAAACTGCAAACGGCGAAAACAGTACGGATCCGATGTTCAAACACGGCGACGCCGAAGATAAGCCTCATCAAATCCCCTCTAGGGAGGAAAACAGTCCGGACGAAGATGCACACATCATCCCGGAAACGCACTTGGAGCAAGAGAACCTCCGCAGAAGGCTTATTGCCATAGCGAGGAGTTTGAAGAAGCAGAAGCAAAGGCTTAAGGCCGCACAAAATACGCTCAACAGCAGGTGGAACAAAGTGCTCGACAACGAAGAAAAGTATGGTGGAAGTTACCACACAAAGAGCTATCCAAAGCGCAAGCTATTACCTGAATTCGACGATGATGCCTTAGAGCCCACACAGCCGAAAAATGAAACGACCAACCGGCCGGATCAACCACCTTGTGACCGTGATAGAGCGGCTAACAAGGTCGCAATAAGTCAACACACGATCTACGTGAGGACTTGCGCCAAAAATCTGGTACGACCAGATCCATCTATGGATCTAGGAAACATGCTCGACACAAAATCAAAACCGAATACTACAACCGTCCGAACGCCATGGTACATCCAAATATAGGGGTGCCGCACACCCCCTATGTTTCACCGATGAGGTGCTGGACACGAATTCCCAGAAGGATTCAAACCAGTGAACATAGAGGCATACGACGGGACCACAGACCCTGGGGGTCTGGATTGAGGACTTTATCCTCCATATCCATATGGCTCGTGGAGACGATCTCCATGCCATCAAGTACTTGCCCCTTAAGCTTAAAGGACCAGCTCGGCACTGGCTGAAAAGCCTCCCCGAAAACTCAATTGGAAGTTGGGAGGAGCTCGAGGATGCTTTCCGGGCTAATTTTGAAGGGACCTATGTCCGACCTCCGGATGCAGACGATTTAAGTCATATAATTCAGCAGCCCGGAGAGTCAGCCCGAAAGCTTTGGAACATGTTTCTCACTAAGAAGAACCAAATCGTCGACTGCCCGGACGTCGAGGCCTTAGCATCTTTCAAGCACAGCGTCTGAGACGAATGGCTCGCCAGACACCTCGGCCAAAAAAACCCGAGAACAATGGCAGCCCTGACAAGCCTCATGACCCGCTTTTGCGCGGGCGAAGGTAGCTAGTTAGCCCGTAGTAGCACCAGCGGCCCAAGCACATCCGAAGTCAGGGATGGCAATGGAAAACCATGACGCAATAAAAACAAGCGTCGAAATAAAGAAGATAGCCCAGATAATACGACGGTAAACGCCGGATTTAGGGGCTCTTGACCAGGTCAGCGGAAAAAGCCTTTCAAAGGCAGCAGAGATGGACCGTCTGGCCTAAACAGGATTCTCGACAAACTAAGTCAGATTCATGGCACCCCCGATAAACCTGCAAATCATACCCACAGAGAATGCTCGGTCTTCAAGCAGGCCGGTAAGCTAAACGCCGAACACAAGGGGGGGAGACACCAAGCGAAGACGAGGACGAACCTCGCCATCAAAGCACTGGAGGATAGAAAAAAATTCCCACCAGAGGTTAAAACAGTAAACATGATCCATGTGACGAAGAGGAGAAGCAAACATGCACTCCGAGATATACGCGCCATAGAGCCCGTCACCCCTAAGTTTAACCCCTGGTTGGCCTGCCCAATCACTTGTGGTCGCGGGGATCACGCAACAAGCTTCCGGCATGAAGGATTGGCTACCTTTGGTGCTAGACCCAATAATAAACAGATACCATCTCACACGAGTCCTTATGGACGGCGGCAGTGGTCTAAATCTGATATATCAGGACACAGTCCGCAAAATGGGGATAGACCCGACAAAAATCACCCGCAGCAATACTACCTTCAAGGGAGTAATACCAGGCCAAGAGGCCGCTGCACGGGCTCTATATTACTAGAGGTTGTATTCGGTTCTTTCGACAACTTCTGAAGCGAAAAGTTAACTTTCTACATCGCTCCATTCTGAAGTGGCTATCAAGCACTACTCGGAAGAGCGGCTTTTGCTCGTTTTAATACAGTACCACATTACGCCTCTCTCAAGCTTAAGATGCCCGGTCCACGCGGCACCATCACAGTTAGTGGAAACATTGAGTGTTCTCTACGCACGGAACAATGTGTGGCGGCTTTAATAGTCGAGCACTAGAAGGCCTCACCAACCATAATAAATGACAGGTCGTCAAGACCATGGACACGGTTAGATGAGTCCGGCGCATCACCACATATACATGAGATTGGTTTGATGGTTAAACCCCCATAGACGGTACCAGGGCTTCCCGCATGTAATCAGGCTAGTTCGGCTCAACTTGACTTATCTTGAATTTTAATGGTTTACTGATAATAACCAATTTTCTGACACAGCAACTTTCACCTAAGTTCTTCTCTTTTACAGATAACAATCATGCTACACCCGTCTAGGACACGGCACAACGGAGACACAGTCGCAGACATGCAGTAGGGACCCGCTCAAAGGTTTCTTTTCAGATTAAGACCCTGCGCAAACCTTTTTTTACTATCTCTTGTTGTTCACATCCTCTGGATACTCAATACAACCGAGAAGGATGCTGACGTTATTGGCATGTGGCCACGTCAGGAAATTGCACGTACCTGGACACTCGAAGTTTATTATTAAGGGCATTGTTCAGCCCGACATATGTTATAAAGACTGAATACCTTAGGGAGTGTTCGGCGTCGCGAGTTTGGCCTATATGCATCAGCTCCGAATAATGTCTTTGGTCAAATGTTGGGTTTGCCTGGCTCCCATGTTTTGGTACCTTATGTTCCGCTATATCGGCTAAGGTAGCACTAGGAGAACTACTGCGATTATGCCCTGGTTCATCCGGAGGAGCACCTCAGTAGAGAAAGCCGAAAACTGACTGTCATGATAAAGCGCGAGACTGGTCAACCACTCGATGACTTGGCGGAATCTTCGGGATTCCTCCGCATTAACAAAGGGCCATTTCCCGGTCATGTATGTATGCGCCCCGTATTCGGATGAGCACGGAGGTACCAGGGGCTATCTAGTAGTCCCGCAGTCGAACTCCTATGGCTAAGTGAAAGTGTTAAAGCAATATAGTCCGGTTGCCTCGTTCACTGCGCTACCACCTCCTTAATGGACCAAGACGTTGGATCAAGTGCGAATACGCGTTTTTTGCGAACACTGCTACCTCTTGAGCTTGCATTGGATTTCCCCAAAGAGGAAAGGATGATGCAGCAGAGTAGCGTAAGTATTTCCCTCAGTTTTTGAGAGCCAATGTATCAATCCAGTAGGAGGCCACGCTCAAGTCCCTCGTACCTGCACAAAACGATAGCTACTCGCAACCAACGCGATTAGGGGTTGTCAATCCCTTCACGGTCACTTACGAGAGTGAGATCTGATAGATATAATATTTTTGGTATTTTTGGTATAGAGATGCAAAGTGAAAAGTAAAAGGCAAAGTAAAAAGCAAAGCAAGATTAAAGTCATGGAGATTGATATGATGAGAATAGACCCGGGGGCCATAGGTTTCACTAGTGGCTTCTCTCAAGAGCATAAGTATTCTACGATGGGTGAACAAATTACTATTGAGCAATTGACAGAATTGAGCATAGTTATGAGAATATCTAGGCATGATCATGTATATAGGCATCACGTCCGTGAAAAGTAGACCGAAACGATTCTGCATCTACTACTATTACTCCACTCATCGACCGCTATCCAGCATGCATCTAGAGTATTAAGTTAAAAACAGAGTAACGCTTTAAGCAAGATGACATGATGTAGAGAGATAAATTCATGCAATATGAAATAAACCCCATCTTATTATCCTCGATGGTAACGATGCAATACGTGACTTTCTACCCCTTCTGTCACTGGGAAAGGACACCGCAAGATCGAACCCAAACCTAAGCACTTCTCCCATGGCAAGAACTACCAATCTAGTTGGCCAAACCAAACGGATAATTCGAAGAGACTTGCAAAGATAACCAATCATACATAAAAGAATTCAGAGAAGATTCAAATATTATTCATAGATAGACTTGATCATAAACCCACAATTCATCGGTCTCAACAAACACACCGCAAAAAGAAGATTACCATTGAATAGATCTCCACAAGAGAGGGGGAGAACTTTGTATTGAGATCCAAAAAGAGAGAAGAAGCCATCTAGCAACTAACTATGGACTCGAAGGTCTGAGGTAAACTACTCACACTTCATCGGAGAGGCTATGATGATGTAGAAGCCCTCCGTGATGACGGCCCTCTCCGGCGGAGCTCCGGAACAGGCCCCAAGATGGGATCTCGTGGATACAGAAAGTTGCGGCGGTGGAATTAGGTTTTTGGCTCCTTTCTGATCGTTTGGGGGTACGTAGGTATATATAGGAGGAAGGAGTACGTCGGTGGAGCACTGAGGGGCCCACGAGGCTGGGGGCGCGCCCTAGGGGAGTGGGCACGCCCCCACCCTCGTGACCGCCTCTTTGACTCCTTGGAGTAGGGTCCAAGTCTCCTGGATCACGTTCGGTGAGAAAATCACGTTCCCGAAGGTTTTATTCCGTTTGGACTCCGTTTGATATTCTGTTTCTCCGAAATACTGAAATAGGCAAAAAACAACAATTCTGGGCTGGGCCTCCGGTTAATAGGTTAGTCCCAAAAATAATATAAAAGTGGAAAATAAAGCCCAATATAGTCCAAAACAGTAGATAATATAGCATGGAGCAATCAAAAATTATAGATATGTTGGAGACGTATCAAACACCCCCGCATTATATGCGTGGGGGCTGAAGCCGACGACTGCAAACTTTCAGGTTATATACATATATACATAAACGGCCGCACAGGAGGCATCATAATACTTTCAGGCAAAAGTATAAACACAACCTTCATAATTCAATAAAACATTGTTTTTACAATTGGAATACATGTCACTAGAACATAATATTCTTCGGGCACTGCGCCTCTATCGAACGAGCGCCTTCAAGGACTTCTTCAAAGTAGTGCTCGGCAGCTACTCGACCCACGGTCGAACCCTGTGTTGCAATAGTGGTGGCCTCCATCTCTGCCTAGTATGTCTTGACACGGGCAAGTGCCATCCGCGCACCCTCTATGCATGCCGACCTCTTCATAGCGTCGATGTGTGACACAGCACCAAGGAATTGTTGCACCAAACTAAAGTAAATATTCAGCCTTGGACCTTCCGGCCACAGATGATCCACAACAGACCTCATGGCAAGTCCGGACAACCTATGGAGCTCGGCCCACTCGGCCATTCGCTCATTCAATAGCAGCGGATGAACTGGAGCATGGAACTGTGACCAGAACAGCTTTTCCACTTCATGATCTTTTTGATCCTTGAAGTACTCGGCCGCATCAGCAGCACTTGCTGCCAGATCCACGTATGCGTCTGCAAAACTCCATAGTTGATCAAGAGGGGCATACTTCGGATCTTCGAACTTCATCCGCAACAAAAAGGGCTTCCCTGCCGTGATATCTCCAACTTGACGCAGCTCCTCCTTCGCCACTCGGATTTTGGAGCGGGCTTCCTTGTCTGCTACCATTGCCTTCTCCAGGCCCATCGCCTTCGCTCGGCTTTCTTTTTCAAGAAACTGGTAACGGTCGGTGGCATATTTCAACTCAACGGCCATCTTGGCCATTCTTTCCTTGCTCTGGCAATGCGCGGCCTGTTCGGCCCTCAGCTCTTCGACCGCCTTTAGAGCGACCGCATCGCCATTTCTGGCTTGTTCCTTGGCTCGGGCAAGTTCCGCCCGAAGGGTCTCCACGGTGGCAGCTCCATCTGCAGTCACAACATATTAAAGATACTGGCATCATGCTCCTCTTACTATGTGTTGATCACCGGAGAAATCACATACCATGTGCCTCGTCGAGCCGTTTGTTGACAAGCACGATGTCAGCATCTGCCGCATCAAGTTGCCGCTTCAGCTCGACAAACTCACCAGTCTGGCTAGCCATCGGACATTCAACCACCTGCACATGAAGGTGGTCTGATTAATACCTGGGACTATGATCCTCTGTTTACCGCCATTCTCGACGGCAACCAGAGTCTCAGGGGCTACTATCTGCATAGGGCACACCTAACGTGTGCGGTACTGTCAAAAACACACAGTATTTCACGTACCTCAAAGCCTTTCAGGAGACTCATAAAAAACTTCAAGCAACCCGCTTTCGGCGGATGAAATCCTTTCAATCACCGTACCCATTAGCGTATGATGCGCTTCTGAGATGGCCGTTTGCTCCAGAAGATCCTTCAGTGCATCCGACCGCACACTGTACGGCTCCAGACTCTTTCTGTTGCTATCTTTAGGAGCCGAATACTGAGGACTTCGGGTGGCCAAAGGATTACCCTCTGGCCTTGGCGGATTAGGAGAAACCCTCCGCGACGACACTTCAGGGTCGCTCGCCTCATGAGGCGGGGTGGTAGGGGGAGGTGTTTCGCTCTCCATCATCTCCGGAAGAAGATCCCCCCAAGACGAACTCTGTTGAGAAGGTCTACGATCCGAACTGCAAGATATAAGCTTCGGTTATTGTCTTCAGAAGTAAGGTATGATATTTTCACTATTAAGTAATTTTTGTTTACTTACAGCTCGGTCGAGGGTTGATCCCCTTGCGGGCACTGTGCAGCAAGAGTACCCTCCAAGACAGGACCCTCTGGCGAAGATTTCTTCCCCCGTTTGAAAACCTTTGTTTCTGGGGCTTCAGAGGTGTTCCTCTTCCTTCCTTGGGGAGAGGGAATGTCAGATTCTTCTCCTTGGTTATCCTCCTTCGCGGAGGCGCTAATTCCCCTGGTTTAGATGAATAGTGAGTGAGGCCCGCTTTCAGCCTCTGTATTCCCCCCTTTATCTTCCCCCGAGGGCGCCTGATAAGGCGCCAGCTCGAGCATCCTGACTAGTACTGGATTGGCCGAGCCTTCGGGAAGGGGGCCCGAACACCTGATCATCTTCTCCTTTGTTATCCAATCCTGGTCAAAGAGCGACTTTTCATAATGATGTTATGAGAATAAAAAGACAGCGTGTTCGGCCATTGGATTACTTACTTGGGTATCGGGGCGATTACAGCTCATACCCGCATCCTCGATGGTGTCCGAACACTCTATTTGGGGTCCGAAGAACAATTTGTACACCTCTTCGAGCGTCATGCCGAGGAAGTGCTGAATAGTTCGCGGTCCTTCCGGGTTGAATTCCCACATACGGAGGGGTCGGCGTTTGCAAGCCTGGACTCGACGAACTAGCATGACTTGCATTACCATGACCAGGCTGACATCTCTCTCAAGGAGATCTCGGATGCGACTATGCAATATCGGCACATCATTTACTGGCCCCCAGTTCAGCCCCTTGTTGATCCATGACGTTAGTTGTGGTGGGGGGGGGGGGTGAGCGAAAGGCAGGGGCGGCTACCCACTTCGCACTTCGGGGAGCTGTGATGTAAAACCACTCCCGTTGCCATAAACTGGACACCTCTGGGAAGGAACCCTCTGGCCATGGAACATCAGCGCTTTTGCTTATTATGACGCCTCTGCACTCTGCGTGTCGCCCCTTGATCATCTTCGGCTTCACATTGAGAGTCTTAAGCCACAAGCCAAAGTGTGGGGTAATGCGGAGGAAGGCCTCACACACGATGATGAACGACGAGATGTGAAGGAGGGAATCCAGGGCCAGATCATGAAAATCCAGCCCATAATAGAACATGAGCCCCCTAACAAAGGGATCCAGAGCAAGGCCTAGCCCTCGAAGGAAGTAAGAGATGAACACAACACTCTCGTTGGGTTCAGGAGTGAGGATGACCTGCCCTCGGGCAGGCAGCCTATGCGAGATTTCGGCGGTCAGATACCTGGCCTCTCTCAGCTTCTTGATGTCCTCCTCTGTGACAGAGGAAGGCATCCACCGACCTTGGAGGTTGGATCCGCACATGGTTGAAAGTCCGAAGCGCCTGACCTGAGCCTTGGGTGTTGGAACTCGAGGCGGGGGGAGGATTCGATTGAGCACGAGAGGGAAAAAAGGACAGGCCTTGGCCTCTTTATAAAGAGGGTGAATATCAAGCGTCCTCCTCATGGCCGTTTGGGACTTGCCTAAAATCAAGGAGTCATACCAACAGGCACGATTGGGTTACCCACGTCCGTATTGATGAGAATCCCGTAATAAGGGGGACACGATCTCTGCTTTGACAAGACATGTCAGGAAAACTGCCTTGCGATATGTGCAGTGCTGGTTGAGAAAAATGGTTCAAATAAAGACCGGGCCATGACATGATGTCATGCTGTCAAAACATGTTAGCAGATTAGATTTGTGGAAATATTATTCTCTCTACGGTGGTATGTGGAACTCTTTTTGCAGAGCCGGACACTATCCTTGTGTTCAAAATCTTCTATGAAGTATTCGGAAGAAGAACCCGCCTTGCAATGCCGAAGACAAAACTGCACGCCGGACTCATCGTCATTCAAGCCTGGTTCAGGGGCTACTGAGGGAGTCCTGGATTAGGGAGTCTCCGGACAGCCGGACTATATCCTTTGGCTAGACTGTTGGACTGTGTAGTTACAAGATTGACGACTTCATCTCGTGTCCGGATGGGACTCTCCTTGGCGTGGAAGGAAAGCTTGGCATTACGGATATGTATATCTCCTCCCTTGTAACCGACTTTGTGTAACCCTAGCCCCCTCCGGTGTCTATATAAACCGGAGGGTTTAGTCCGTAGGACAACAAACAATCATATCCTAGGCTAGCTTCTAGGGTTTAGCCTCTACGATCTCGTGGTAGATAAACTCTTGTAATACTCATACCATCAAGATCAATCAAGCAGGACGTAGGGTATTACCTCCATCGAGAGGGTCCATACCTAGGTAAACATCATGTCCCCTGCCTCCTGTTACCATCCGCCTTAGACGCACAGTTCGGGACCCCCTACCCGAGATCCGCCGGTTTTGACACCGACAGACATGTTCATCAACCTTGCTGCCTCCATGGTGATGCATGAGTAGTTCAACCTCGGGGCTGAGAGTATGTATACCTGTAGCTATGTTTTTATCTCTCTCTCCCATGTTCTTGATGTATTCCGATCTTGATGTATCATGAGCTTTGCTAATAAAGTTGGATCACATGATGTTCACCTCCCTCTATTATTTTTGTGGTGAATTGAGTCTTGCTCTTTGAGATTTCTTTATGTTGGATTAAATATTTTGGATTTGAGATCACTTGATGCATGTCAAACTCGCGAATACTGATAACCCACAAGTATAGGGGACCGCAACAGCTTTCGAGGGTAGTGTATTCAACCCAAATTTATTGATTCGACACAAGGGGAGCCAAAGAATATTCTCAAGTAATAGCAGCTGAGTTGTCAATTCAAGCACACCTGGAAACTTAGTATCTGCAGCAAAGTGTTTAGTAGCAAAGTAATATGATAGTGGTGGTAGCAGCAACAAAAGTAAAGACAGCAAAAGTAATGTTTTTGGTATTTTGTAGTGATTGTAATAGTAGCAGCGGGAAAGTAAATAAGCGAGAACCAGTATATGGAAAACTCGTAGGCACCGGATCAGTGATGGATAATTATGCCGGATGCGATTCATCATGTAACAGTCATAACATAGGGTGACAGAGAACTAGCTCCAATTCATTAATGTAATGTTGGCATGTATTCTGTATATAGTCATACGTGCTTACGGAAAAGAACTTGCATGACATATTTTGTCCTACCCTCCCATGGCAGCGGGGTCCTATTGGAAACTAAGGGATATTAAGGCCTCCTTTAATAGAGAACCGGAACAAAGCATTAGCACATAGTGAATACATGAACTCCTCAAACTATGGTCATCACCGGGAGTGGTCCCGATTATTGTCACTTCGGGGTTACCGGATCATAACACATAGTAGGTGACTACAGACTTGCAAGATAGGATCAAGAACTCACATATATTCATGAAAACATAATAGGTTCAGATCTGAAATCATGGCACTCGGGCCCTAGTGACAAGGATTAAGCATAGCAAAGTCATAACAACATCAATCTCAGAACATAGTGGATACTAGGGATCAAACCCTAACAAAACTAACTCGATTACATGATAAATCTCATCCAACCCATCACCGTCCAGCAAGCCTACGATGGAATTACTCACACACGGCGGTGAGCATCATGAAATTGGTGATGGAGGATGGTTGATGATGACGACGGCGATGAATCCCCCTCTCCGGAGCCCCGAACGGACTCCAGATCAGCCCTCCCGAGAGAGTTTAGGGCTTGGCGGCGGCTCCGTATCGTAAAACGCGATGATTTCTTCTCTCTGATTTTTCTCTCCGAAAGCAAATATATAGAGTTGGAGTTGGCGTCGGAGGACATCCAGGGGGCCCACGAGGTAGGGGGGCGCGCCCTAGGGGGGTGGCACCCTCGTGGACAGGGTGTGGGCCCCCTGGTCTTCATCTTTGGCGAGGATTTTTATTATTTTTTCTAAGATGTTCCGTGGAGTTTCAGGTCATTCCGAGAATATTTGTTTTCTGCACATAAAACAACACCATGGCAATTCTGCTGAAAACAACGTCAGTCCGGGTTAGTTCCATTCGAACCATACAAGTTAGAGTCCAAAACAAGGGCAAAAGTGTTTGGAAAAGTAGATACGATAGAGACGTATCAACTCCCCCAAGCTTAAACCCTTGCTTGTCCTCAAGCAATTCAGTTGACAAACTGAAAGAAAGAAAGAAAAACTTTTACAAACTCTGTTTGCTCTTGTTGTTGTAACTATGTCAAGCCAGCATTCAAGTTTTCAGCATATATCATAACTAACCACATTTGTAATAATTCTCAGGTCTCATAATTACTCATATCAATAGCATAATCAACTAGCAAGCCATAATAATAAATCTCGGATGACAACACTTTCTCAAAACAATCATAATATGATATAACAAGATGGTATCTCACTATCCCTTTATGAGACCACAAAACATAAACGCAGAGCACCTTTAAAGATCAAGGACTGACTAGACATTGTAATTCATGGTAAAAGAGATCCAATCATAGTCATACCCAATATAAATTAACAGTGATGAATGCAAATGACAGCTGTGTTCTCTAGCTAGTGCTTTTTAATAAGAGGGTGATGACTCAACATAAAAGTAAATGGATAGGCCCTTCGCACAGGGAAGCAGGGATGTGTAGAGGTGCTAGAGCTCTGTTTTGCAATAGAGATAATTTGTATTTTGAGCGGTATACTTTCATTGTCAACGTAGCAACTAAGAGATGGCGATATCTTCCATGCTAAACACATTATAGGCAGTTCCCAAACAGAATGGTAAAGTTTATACTCCCCCTCCACCAACAAGCATCAATCCATGGTTTGCTCGAAACAACGAGTGCTTCCAACATACATTAGGTCCCAAGGAGAGTTTTGTTTGCAATTAATTTTGATTTAGTTTGCATAAAGCATGGGACTGGGCATCCCGGTGACCAGCCATTTTCTCATGAGTGAGGCGCAGTCCACTCCTCTTGAGAATAACCCGCCTAACACGGAAGATAAGGACAACCTTGGTTGATACATGAGCTATTCGAGCATACAAAACAGAATGTTTATTTGAAGGTTTAGAGTTTGGCACATACAAATTACTTGGAACGGCAGATAGATACCGCATATAGGAAGGTATAGTGGACTCATCTCGAATAACTTTGGGGTTTAAGGGATTGGATGCACAAGCAGTATTCCCGCTTAGTACAAGTGAAGGCTAGCAAAAGACTGGGAAGCGACCAACTAGAGAGCGACAACAGCCATGTACATGCATTAAAATTAATAAACATTGGATGCAAGCATGAGTAGGATATAATCCACCATGAACATAAATATCGTGAAGGCTATGTTGATTTTGTTTCAACTACATGCGTGAACATGTGCCAAGTCAAGTCACTTGAATCATTCAAAGGAGGATACCACCCCATCATACCACATAATAACCATCTCAATAGCATGTTGGCACACAAGGTAAATCATTATAACTCATAGCTAATCAAGCATGTCACAAGCAAGTATGATCTCTAATTGTCATTGCAAACATGTTTATTCATAATAAGCTGAATCAAGAACGAGGGACTCATCATATTTACAAAAGCAAAAGAGGTCGAGTTCATACCAACTTTTCTCATCTCAGTCAGCCCATCATATATCTTCATAATTGCCTTTCACTTGCACGACCGAACGGTGTGAATACTAATAAGAGTGTACGTGCATTGGACTAAGCTGGAATCTGCGAGCATTCAATAAACAGGAGAAGACAAGGCAATATGAGCTCTTGGTTAAATCAACAATAATGCAAATAAGAGCCACTTCAACAATTTAATTATGGTCTCCTCCTACTGACCCCCAAAGAAAAGAAAAGAAATAAAACTATTTACACGGGAAAGCTCCCAACAAGCAAAAGAAGAACGGGAAATATTTTTGGGTTTTCTTTTTAATTATTACTACTACAGCAGAAAAATAAACTACTATTTTTTTTGGTTTTTCTTAAGGTTTAGCAAACACACAAGAAGAAAGCAGGAAAAAGAAAATAAACTAGCATGGATATTACAGTGAAAAAGTATGAGCACCGACATCTAGCAATGAGTGTGTGTGAACATAAATGTAATGTTGGTGAGAAATACGTACTCCCCCAAGCTTAGGCTTTTGGCCTAAGTTGGTCTATGGCCACGGCTGGCCTGGCTGATATCCATAATAATAGTTGTTGGGGTCGTACTGTGATGAGGAAGAACAAGGCTCCGATTGCCACTGGCTGGCAATCATCTCCGGATCCCACTGATAGTTAGACTGCCGTGAAGGATCAAATTGTGGTTCCGGTTCTGGCTCCTCGGCTGGTGCAGGGTTCCGGTAGGCGTGAATAGCCGTCAACGGAACAAGGTACGTGCCTACAGTCAAATCAAACAAAGAAGGAGCAGGCAAGATAATAGTCTCAGGATGATGTTTGTTAAAGAACAATTGATATTTAAGCTCTCCTGCCCTATTCTTAACAATAAAATCATGTGCCACCATACTTTTATGATCTAGATAAACACGGGGCAGCACCTTTTCTTCCTTCTCAGCATGCCTAATAGGTATGTTAAAATGTACGGCTAGGCCTGTAGAATAGATGCCTCCAAAGATGGGGCCTTTGGTACGGTTCATACTTAACCGTCTAGCAATAATACCGCCCATACTAAAAGTGTTATCACTGTATAAACCGTGGAGCAGAATAATTATATCAGGGATATTAAGGTTCCCACAGTTTCCGCGTCCAATTAAACAACGACTAGCAAATAATGCAAAGTAACATAAAACAGGAAAATGTATGCTAGTGATTCGTGCATCGGAAACCTTCCTAGTTTCTCCTACAGTGATAGTACCAATAAACCCAACCACATGATCATGATGTGGTTCTTCTGTCTTGCCCTCAAAAGGGACTAAACAAATCCGACAAAAATCATAAAATGACATCTCCTTATGCTCATCATATAAATGAAACTCCACCGTAGGTGGTGAGTTCCTAGAATGAAAATGAAAGTTTTGCACAAAGGTATTTGTGAGTAAGAGATACTGATCGCATTGGTCGTGGAGGAAAGCGGTGAGGCCTGCATTGTGAGCCAATTCATGAAAATCTTCATAGATACCAGCTGCTCTCAAGAAATCACCAGAAGGCCATTCACACGCCCGAATCTCCGCGGTGCGCGGCAAATTATACTTAGGCTTCAGTGCCTTTTCCTTCGAGCTTTGGCTCGATGAGCCCCTCAATAATCTCCTCATCATTTTCTGAAAAATTCTGAATTTGTTAGTAACTTCATACAAAAGTGAACCAACTTCAATAATATTGATAGCAACTACTCCTACAAGTGCCTAGAGCCTATATCAAGCATTAGAACTACTTGGAACCATATAAATTTGACATGCAAGCTCAAGAACATGGTCACCTATGCAGCACAAATTTGCAAAGAATAAAGCACTAGAACAAAAACTAATTGGACCAATGGAGGAGTCACATACCAAGGAACAATCTCCCAAAGCAGTTTTGCGAGAGGTGCTTTGAGCAAGGAGATCGAAAATCACAGCAAAAGTGGCTGGAACACGTGCTTGAGTTGGTTTTTCGGGTTTGTGTGAGACAGAGGAAGAAGATGGGTGCTGGGATAAGTGGAGGAGGGCCACCGTGGTCCCACGAGGCAGGGGGCGCACCCTAGGGGGGGTGCGCCCACCACCCTCGTGGCCAGGTGGCAGCTCCTCCCGCGGTAATTTTTGCACAGTAAATCCTCAAATATTCCCGAAAAATCATATTAAATTGGCATGGCATTCTGAGGACTTTTATTTTTGGGATATTTTTATATTGCACGGATAAGTCAGGAAACAGACATAAAAATACTATTTTTACTTTATTTCTACTAATTAACAGAAAGTATAGAGAGGGTACAAAAGTTTGTGCTTCTAGTTTCATCCATCTCATGCTCATCAAAAAGAATCCACTAACAAGGTTGATCTAGTCTTGTTAACAAACTCATTCCGATAATCATGAAACTGGAGAAATTTCGAATAACACTAAGTTACCTCAACAGGGATATGCACATCCCCTAGAATAAGTATATCATATTTCTTTTTGATAGTAGGAAGATGAAATTCAAAACCTCCAATTATAATCGATGGAATTTTTCCAATGGAGTTGATACTATGAACTTGAGGTTGTTTCCTCGGAAAGTGTACCGTATGCTCATTACCATTAACATGAAAAGTGACATTGCCTTTGTTGCAATCAATAACAGCCCCTGCAATATTAAGAAAAGGTCTTCCAAGAATAATAGACATACTATCATCCTCGGGAATATCAAGAATAACAAAGTCCATTAAAATAGTAACGTTTGCAACCACAACAGGCACATCCTCACAAATACCGACAGGTGTAGCAGTTGATTTATCAGCCATTTGCAAAGATATTTCAGTAGGTGTCAACTTATTCAAGTCAAGTCTATGATATAAAGAGAGAGGCATAACAGTAACAGTAACACCGGCTCCAAGATCACATAAAGCAGTTTTAATATAATTTCTTTTAATGGAGCAAGGTATAGTAGGTACTCCGGGGTCTCCAAGTTTCTTTGGTATTCCACCCTTAAAAGTATAATTAGCAAGCATGGTGGAAATTTTAGCTTCCGATATCTTTCTTTTATTAGTAATGATATCCTTCATATATTTAGCATAAGGATTTGTTTTGAGCACATCAGTTAACCGCATACGCAAAAAGATAGGCCTAATCATTTCAGCAAAGCGCTCAAAATCCTCATCATCCTTTTTCTTGGATGGTTTTGGAGGAAAAGGCATGGGTTTCTGAACCCAAGGTTCCCTTTCTTTACCATGTTTCCTAGCAACAAATTCTCTTTTATCATAACGTTAATTCTTTGATTGTGGGTTATCAAGATCAACAACAGGTTCAATTTCTATATCATTATCATTACTAGGTTGAGCATCATCATGAACATCATCATTAATATTTTCATTAGGTTCATGTTCATTACCAGATTGTGTTTCAGCGCCAGACATAGAGATATCATTTGGATTATCATGTGGTTCAGCAATAGGTTCACTAGAAGTTTGCACAGTTCTATCATTTTTCTTCTTCTTCTTTTTAGAAGAGCTAGGAACATCAATATTATTTCTTTGAGAATCTTGCTCGATTCTCTTAGGGTGGCCTTCAGGATACAAAGGTTCCTGAGTCATTCTACCAGTTCTAGTAGCCACTCTAACATCATAATCATTTTTCTTACTATTCATTTCATCAAGCACTTCTTTTTGAGCCTTAAGTACTTGTTCTACTTGAGTGGTAACCAGAGAAGCATGTTTGCTAACAAGTTTAAGTTCACCTTTAATATTAGCCATATAATCACCCAAGCGTCTAATCATATAAGCATTTTCTTTTAATTGTCTACCAAAATAAGCATTGAAGTCGTCTTGCTTAAACATAAAGTTATCAAACTCATCCAAGCACTGACTAGAAATTTTAGTAGGAGGAACTTCAGCTTTATCATATCTATAGAGAGAATTTACCTTTACTACCTGTGTCGGGATATCGGGATCAGGAGGTTCTTCAGTAAATAAAGAATTGAGATCATATGTTTCTTCAACAGGCAGTATATTAAGACCATGTATTTCTTCAATAGGAGGTAAATTCTTAACATCTTCAGCTTTAATACCCTTTTCTTTCATAGATTTCTTTGCCTCTTGCATATCTTCGGGACTGAGGAATAGAACACCTCTCTTCTTCGGAGTTGGTTTAGGAATAGGCTCAATAATTGGAGCAGGAGCTGGCTCAGGAGGTGCCCAATTATTTTCATTTGTCAACATATTATTCAATAGGATTTTAGCTTCATCCGGTGTTCTTTCCTTGAAAAGAGAACCAGCACAACTATCCAGGTAATCTCTGGAAGCATTGGTTAGTCCATTATAAAAGATATCAAGTATTTCAGGTTTCTTAAGAGGATGATCAGGCAAAGCATTAAGTAACTTGAGAAGCCTCCCCCAAGCTTGTGGGAGACTCTCTTCTTTAATTTGCACAAAGTTGTATATTTCCCTCAAAGCAGCTTGTTTCTTATGAGCAGAGAAATATTTAGCAGAGAAGTAATAAATCATATCCTAGGGACTACGCACACAACTAGGATCAAGAGAATTAAACCATATCTTAGCATCACCCTTTAATGAGAACGGAAATATTTTGAGTATATAAAAGTAACGCAATCTCTCATCATTAGTAAACAGGACAGCTATATCATTTAACTTAGTAAGATGTGCCACAACAGTTTCAGATTCATAGCCATAAAACGGATCAGATTCAACCAAAGTAATTATATCAGGATCAACAAAGAATTCATAATCCTTATCAGGAACACATATAGGTGAAGTAGCAAAAGCAGGGTCGGGTTTCATTTTATCTCTAAGTGATTCTTTGTTCCATTTAACTAGTAACCTCTTAAGCCCATATCTATCCCTGCAAGCTAAAATAGCGGCAGAAGATTCCATATCAAAAAGATAGCCCTCAGGAATAACAGGCATATTTTCATCATCACTATCATCATCGTATTCAGATTCAATAATTTCTTTTTCTCTAGCCCTAGCAATTTGTTCATCAAGAAATTCACCAAGGGGCACAGTAGTATCAGGCATAGAAGCAGTTTCATCATAAGTATCATGCATAGAAGAAGTGGCATCATCAATAACATGCGACATATCAGAACGAATAGCAGAAGCAGGTGTAGGTGTCGCAAACTTACTCATAACAGAAGGTGAATCAAGTGCAGATCTAGATGGCAGTTCCTTACCTCCCCTCGTAGTTGAGGGATAGATCTTGGTTTTTGATTCTCTCAAGTTCTTCATAGTGTCCAACAGATATAAATCCCAAGTGACTCAAAGAATAGAGCTATGCTCCCCGGCAACCGCACCAGAAATTTGTCTTGATAACCCACAAGTATAGGGGATCGCAACAGCTTTCGAGGGTAGAGTATTCAACCCAAATTTATTGATTCGACACAAGGGGAGCCAAAGAATATTCTCAAGTATTAGCAGCTGAGTTGTCAATTCAACCACACCTGGAAACTTAGTATCTGCAGCAAAGTGTTTAGTAGCAAAGTAATATGATAGTGGTGGTAGCAGCAACAAAAGTAAAGACATCAAAAGTAATGTTTTTGGTATTTTGTAGTGATTGTAACAGTAGCAGCAGGAAAGTAAATAAGCGAGAACCAATATATGGAAAACTCATAGGCACCGGATCAGTGATGGATAATTATGTCGGATGCGGTTCATCATGTAATAGTCATGACATAGGGTGACACAGAACTAGCTCCAATTCATCAATGTAATGTAGGCATGTATTCCATATATAGTCATACGTGCTTATGGAAAAGAACTTGCATGACATCTTTTGTCCTACCCTCCCGTGGCAGCGGGGTCCTATTGGAAACTAAGGGATATTAAGGCCTCCTTTTAATAGAGAACCGAAACAAAGCATTAGCACATAGTGAATACATGAACTCCTCAAACTTTGGTCATCACCGGGAGTGGTCTCGATTATTGTCACTTCGGGGTTGCCAGATCATAACACATAGTAGGTGACTATAGACTTGCAAGATAGGATCAAGAACTCACATATATTCATGAAAACATAATAGGTTCAGATCTGAAATCATGGCACTCGGGCCTTAGTGACAAGAATTAAGCATAGCAAAGTCATAGCAACATCAATCTCAGAACATAATGGATACTAGGGATCAAACCCTAACAAAACTAACTCGATTACATGATAAATCTCATCCAACCATCACCGTCCAGCAAGCCTATGACGGAATTACTCACGCACGGCGGTGAGCATCATGAAATTGGTGATGGAGGATGGTTGATGATGACGACGGCGACGAATCCCCCTCTCCGGAGCCCCGAACGGACTCCAGATCAGCCCTCCCGAGAGGTTTTAGGGCTTGGCGGCGGCTCCGTATCATAAAACATGATGATTTCTTCTCTCTGATTTTTTTCTCTCTGAAAGCAAATATATAGAGTTGGAGTTGGCGTCGGAGGGCATCCAGGGGGCCCACGAGGTAGGGCGCCCCACCCTCGTGGACAGGGTGTGGGACCCCTGGTCTTCATCTTTGGCGAGGATTTTTTATTATTTTTTCTAAGATGTTCTGTGGAGTTTCAGGTCATTCCGAGAATATTTGTTTTCTGCACATAAAACAACACCATGGCAATTCTGCTGAAAACAGCGTCAGTCCGGGTTAGTTCCATTCAAACCATACAAGTTAGAGTCCAAAACAAGGGCAAAAGTGTTTGGAAAAGTAGATACGACGGAGACATATCAAAGGGTAAGAAAGGAAAGAAAGGGCCAAGAAGACTATGGACAAAGTCATTGGGAGATCATCTATGATGGCAGATCCAGCTGAGGAAGAAGAGGAAGGGGATGCTGCACCAGCACCCAAGTCACAAAAGCTGATGGGAGATGCCATCAAGTCTGGGGCTGCCCCTTCTAAGCCCAAGATAGCTCCTAAAGCTTTTGCTCCAGCTCCAAAGACTGCACCCAAGAGGAGTAATAGAAACATTCCAGCTACTGAGAAGAACAAGACTCCAGTGCCTGAGATTGATGAAGAAGATGCTGAAGCCCAAGTGTTTAGGAAACTCAAACCCAAGATTTCAGATCATGATGACAGCCATCCAGTGGCAGGAGACATGAACATCAAGAAGGATGCATGTCTCAGAATTTGGAGACAATCGGATCCATATGCTGTAAGGAGAAGGACTATTGTGGACTACATGTTCCACACCAAAGAGCAGCATGATTTCTATGAAACCATCTTTCTTGACAAGAAGCCCATTGTTTGTGATATGAAGTGGGCAGATTGGGAATACATTGATGAGAATGAAGATCATTTTCTAGGAATGCATGAAAGTTTCAGATCATGTGGAGTAGATAAGTTTGTGGGTCAGAAGTTGGCCAAGTGGAATGATGAGCTCATTATGTAATTCTATTATACAACTCATTTCTATCCTGATGGTAGAATTGTTTGGATGTCTGAGGGTACAAGGTACCAATCAACAGTTGTTGAGTGCGCAAAATTGATCAATGCCCCTGAAGAGCATGAGGATGACTTGGATGTCTATGCCAAGAAGAAGAAATACCACAACTCAATGGCCAACATGTACAAGGAGATTCCTGACAAAGCCCTAGAAACTCATAAACTGGGCTTTGATCATTATCTGCTATCTGGTTTGGCCACAATCAACACTATATTGAGGCATACCTTATTGCCCAAATCTGGAGATCATAATATGATCAGAGGCCATTCCATCAACTTGCTGCAATTGTTTGATGTGCCCCAAAAATTCAAAGTCATGAGCCTGATTGTGGAAACAATCAAGAGGACAGCTACAGATCAGAAGAGATCATGTGGCTCCACATATTCAGATGCTCATCAACTCTAAGATGGGCACATGCACCTACTTGGTATATAAGGATCATCTACCCTTGAGACCAGATTTTGAGGATAACATTGTTGTCATGACTGAAGAAGATCCTACATCTGCACAGGCACAAGAGAAAAGAAAGAAAGCCAAAACTGAGAAAGCTGCAAAGATGCCAAGTGCTGAAGAGGCATCTCAAGTGCTTCTCAAGAGAAAACAAGATCAACTCGGATATCTGATTCAAGCCACCTTGAGGACTGAGAAAGGATTGGCCACCCTGACTCAAAACCAAGAGAGCATGGAAAGGATCATTGAAACAAAGTTCTATGATCTTGATCTAAAAGTGACAGAGATGCAGACAATAGTTGAGCAGTTCCAGGAAGAAGCTGAGGAGAGGAAAGGGCAGGCTACCACAGATGCCTTTCAAAGAGTGCCAAGAGGTCAGAGATCGGCTGCAGTGCCCGTGACTGACACTAGAGGTACTACATCAGCACCTGCCGCCACAACATCAGGGCCACCTCCAGTTGCCATTCCACCAGCTCCAACAACTTCAACAGATTCATTCGTCCTTGGAGTCCTATCAACACCACCTCCCGAAGATCAAGCCTAGAGAGACGCATAGCACTATGCATTTTCAAACTTTTTGGTAACTTGTTGTCAAAGGGGGAGAAATGTATAGATCATAGGCTTCGATAGAGAGTGTTTTTGTTTTGCTTCTTTTGTCTCTCTTGCTATTTGGTTGATACTTTTGTGTGCTTGCTTGATACTTTATGTTTCTGTGTGTGAGATACTTATTTGATCATATCCTACATTAATGCTTGTGCTTGAATGATGTTATCTTTAATATCTCTTGTATGATCATTCACTTTGCCTTGGTGATGAGTGCATATTTTTACTCTCTATCATTTTGAGCGCTCCACCAAGATGTATGTGACATGGAAGAGTAACCCATGATCCTAATCGATTGTGCATTTGCATTCAAAAGAAAATTTTAAATAATGCACAAATTTACGGGGAGCTCTTACTTGTACATACTTCTCAAAGCGACGATGCATTTCAATCTTATTATCATTTGTCGAAGCTTTGATCTATATGTTATAATTAATTACCAAAAAGGGGGAGATTGAAAGTGCAACTATCCCTGGGTGGTTTTGGTAATTCCTAACAACATATAGCTCATTGAACTAATGCTCTTTCAAGATGATCATTTCAGAAAGTTCAATGATTGACATGGAATGGACTAGGAATGTGGACCCCTCAAAATGCTGAGGACACACATTGGCTCGATCTCAAGACTCTACATTTTTATTTTAGTGATCCAAGATCACATTGAGTCCATAGGAAAAGCCAATACCATTAAAAGGGGATGATGTGTTGCTTAATGGCTTGCTTGCTCAAAATGCTTAGTGATATGCTCCAAAATCCCTCAACCACTTTCTCATTTCCACATATGTCCTAAACCTAAAGTCAAACTCGGCCCCACCGATTTGATCTATCCGGCGCCACCGAGTTCATTTGACATAGCCACTGCCAGAAACCCTAGTCAGTTTCATCTCACTGATAGGGATCTCGGCCTCACCGAGATGGGATTGCAAACTCTCTGTTTCCCTTCATAATGTTTTGATCTCACCGGAATGAGCGATTCGGTCCCACCGAGTTTTCCTGACCAACTCTCTGTTGGCCTATTACAGAAATCGGTCTCACCGAGTTTATGTGATCGGTCTCACCGAGATTACGTTATGCCTAACCCTAATGAAATCGGTCCCACCAAGTTGACATGTCAGTCCCACCGAAAAGCCTAACGTTCACATTTTGAACTGAATCGGTCTGACTAAGTTTCATGATTCGGTCCCACCGAGTTTGGTAAATTGTGTGTAACGGTTAGATTTTGTGTGGAGGCTATAAATACCCCTCCACCCATCCTCCATTAGTGGATAGAGCCATAAGAATGTGCCTACACTTCCAACATACATTTTCTGAGAGAGAACCACCTACTCATGTGTTGAGACCAATATATTACATTCCAACCATAAGAATCTTGATCTCTAGCCTTCCCCAAGTTGCTTTCCACTCAAATCATCTTTCCACCAAATCCAAATCTGTGTGAGAGAGTTGAGTGTTGGGGAGACTATGATTTGAAGCACAAGAGAAAGGAGTTCATCATTAACACACCATCTATTACCTTTTGGAGAGTGGTGTCTCCAAGATTGGTTAGGTGTCACTTGGAGCCTCCGATAAGATTGTGGAGTTGAACCAAGGAGTTTGTAAGGGGAAGGTGATTGCCTACTTCGTGAAGATCTACCAAAGTGAGGCAAGTCCTGCGTGGGCGATGGTCATGGTGGGATAGACAAGGTTGCTTCTTCTTGGACCCTTCGTGGGTGGAGCCCTCCGTGGACTCGCGCAACCATTACCCTTTGTGGGTTGAAGTCTCCATCAACATGGATGTACGATAGCACCACCTATTAGAACCATGCCAAAAATCTCCGTGTCTACATTGCGTTTGTTACCTCTAAACTCCTTCCTTTACCTTCATATGGAATGTTTTTATATTCCGCTGCTATACTCTTAGACTTGCATGTGTAGGTTGATTGCTTGAGTTGTGCTAAGTTGCTAAAATCTGCCAAGACTTAAAATTGGGAAAATCATAGATTTTTATTTGGTCAAGTATTCTAATCACCCCCCTCTAGACATACTTCCGATCCTATAGTGGCCCCCTCCTTCCTTCTCCTTCTCCCCTCCTTCCTTTCCCTCCAGTGGAAGAAAGGAAAAGGGGGGGGGGGAGAATCCTACTTGGACTAGGAGTCCAAGTAGGACCCCCCTGGCACGCCCAACCTGGCTGGCCTCCTCTCTCCCTCCCTCCTTTATATACGTGGCCAGGGGCACCCCAATAGCACAATAGACAATCTCTTAGCCGTGTGCGGTGCCCCCCTCCATAGTTCAACACCTCGATCATATCATCGTAGTGCTTAGGTGAAGCCCTGCGGCGGTAACTTCATCATCACCGTTGGCACACCGTCATGCTGATGGAACTCTCCCTCGTCCTCAACTGGATCAAGAGCTCGAGGGACGTCATCATGCTGAACGTGTGCTGAACACGGAGGTGTCGTATGTTCGATACTTGGATCGGTTGGACCATGAAGACGTTCGACTAAATCAACCGCATTACTAAACGCTTCCGCTTTCGGTCTATGAGGGTACATGGACACACTCTCGCCTCTCATTGCTATGCATCTCCTAGATAGATCTTGCGTGATCATAGGAATTTTTCTGAAATACTGTGTTCCCCAATAGTGGTATCAGAGCCAGGTCTATGCGTAGATGTTATATGCACAAGTAGAACACAAAGAGTTGTGGGCGATAATAGTCATACTGCTTACCACCAACATCTTACTTTGATTCGGCGCTATTGTTGGATGAAGCGGCCCGGACCGACATTACATGACCGCGTTTGTGAGACTGGTTCTACCGACGTGCTTCGCACATAGGTGGCTGGCGGGTGTCTGTTCTCCAACTTTCGCTGAATCTAGTTTGACTAGGCCCGGTCCTTGTTGAAGGTTAAAACAACACACTTGACGAAAAATCGTTGTGGTTTTGATGCGTAGGTAAGAACAATTCTTGCTAGAGTCCCGTAGCAGCCACATAAAACTTGCAACAACAAACTAGAGGATGTCTAACTTGTTTTTGCAGGGCATGTTGTGATATGACATGGTCAAGACGTGATGAGATATAAATTGTTGTATGAGATGATCATGATTTGTAGAAGTTATCGGTAACTGGCAGGAGCCTTATGGTTGTCGCTTTATTGTATGAAATGCAATCGCCATGTAATTGCTTTACTTTATCACTAAGCGATAGTGATAGTCGTAGAAGCAATAGTTGGCGAGACGACAACGATGCTACGATGTAGATCAAGGTGTCAAGCCGGTGACGATGGAGATCATGACAGTGATTTGGAGATGGAGATCAAAGGCACAAGATGATGATGGCCATATCATGTCACATATTTTGATTGCATGTGATATTTATCCTTTATGCATCTTATTTTGCTTAGTACAATAGTAGCATTATAAGATGACCCCTCACTAAATTTCAAGGTACAAGTGTTCTCCCCGAGTATGCACCGTTGCTACAGTTCGTCGTGCGAAGACACCACATGATGATCGGGTGTGATAAGCTCTATGTTCACATATAACGGGTGCAAGCCAGTTTTGCACATGCAGAATACTCGGGTTAAACTTGACGAGCCTAGCATATGCAGATATGGCCTCGGAACACTGAGACCGGAAGGTCAAACGTGAATCATATAGTAGATATGATCAACATAGTGATGTTCACCATTGAAAACTACTCCATTGTCGGGACCCCGATCCTAAGTCACACCGATCTAGCATGTAACACATCATATCACTTTGCGGCCTCACGCACGGTATTCCCATGGGTGCCACCTTACCTGGCCCGGGACCATTTGCGCCTTTTGGCTCACGTATATGATAGTGTCGCTAGCATCCATATGACAAGAACCCGGGACGACATGGCTAGTCGTGAAACCAAAGCGGTGCTAACCTATGGGGACAGGCATACATGAATCACATCGAGCATGTCGGTCAACAGCATATGAATCCATGCTGTAGCACTGGGCTAACAGGACTCCGGGGAACCCAGGATGTAGCAGGCTAGGCAGGACTCCGGAAGTCACCGCGTGACATTTCCCCGAAGGGACAGACACAGGAACGAAGTGGAACACATGCCGGCCAGTCAAGTGTTCTGAGTAGTAGTGCTGGGCTAGCAGGACTCCGGTGAACCGGGCTGTAGCGGACTACTATGGCTCAAGGAAGCACTAGACTACATTTCCCCATAAGAGAGGCTGCCAAGGACAAACAACTAGATTGTTGGATCCCACACATAGCAATACACGTCACACGTACGCATAACATGCAAGTATGTGAGGTACAACATGGCATCACAACATAACGCAAACTCATATAGATAAAGGCTCAGAAGAACCACATAGCATTAAATACAAACAGGGGTCACACGACCCATCATTCAGAGCATACAAGCAACAAGCGGAAGCATTTCATGTCTGAGTATAGACAACTACAAATGAAAAAGGCTGAAGAGCCTAACTATCTACAACATCCGATCAAGATCGTAGCTGAGGAACAAGCTACTTGTCGAAGTCCATGTAAACTATTAAGACCGAAGTCTCCGCTGCAAAAACATAAATAAAGCAACATGAGTACAAAGGTACTCAACAAGACTTACATCAGATCCTATCATACATGCACTTGTATCAAGAAGGTAATGTGGAGTTTAGTTGCAACAAGCCCGCTTTGACTCAGTGGCTATCCTGTACTACGACTCCTGGTAACTCTTTTGAGGTGGCGCACACGAGTCCACTAATCACCACGTCAATACACTACTATGGATTCATTCCCCTCTTCCTGATAGAAGGTCATCCATAGCACTCACACTTGTCTTGAGCATTTTATAGTATCCACTTCAAGTTGTCTATGTACCACGTAATCATCCAAGAAGTCCTTAACTGAGGACACGGCTATTCGAATAGATCATGATAACCCTGCAGGGGTGTACTTCATCACACACGCTCTCACCACTTATCACCATATACCCGTCATATATCTCGGCAACCTTCAAGCGGAAGCCTGGCGAGGGTGTCGGCCACGACCTAACTAACCACGCAAGACTCTAGTCCAGGTCTATCACCTATTTGGGTTCCATCCGCAAGGAGATCCGGCCGGGGTGTCGCTCACAGCCCCAAACGATGTGAGCAGGGTTCCCAAGCCCACCAGCCGGGTGCCACTTGGTACACCGTGCCACCTGTGCCTAGTCTGTCCCGAGCCCACCCTGCCGGGTGCCACTCGGTAGAAAAATAGAACTACCTACAAACACCAGAAACTATTTGCATCTCCTGGACAGAGCTCAAGGCGGTTAATAAGTCGAGAGAGCTTGGAGCGCCCGGAGCCCAATGTGTGGTAGTAGCTAGTCATTGGACAACTTACACATAACTCAGTTCTTAAGGACGGTCCCAATGAGACAACCCACCATGTACTCCTACCTGGCCTCTCACCGCTACCTTTACCAAATCGTGTTCACACGCTTAACTCTTAGCATCAGAACATAGCATAACACTCCAATCCATTCCCGATGAATCAGACCTGACACAACTCTAAGCAATAGCAGGCAGGGCATGGTAGGAACACAACATGGCTCAATCAATTCCTACACATGCTAGTGGGTTTTAGCTATTTACTGTGGCAATGACAGGTCATGCAGAGGAATGGGTTCAACTACCGCAACATAAAGTAGCAGTTGAGTCGTTGTTGTCCTAATGCAATAAAAGAGAGCAGGAGC
>NC_057806.1:351329015-351338069 GCF_018294505.1 Triticum aestivum
CAGAGGGGGCACTGCTCCACAGATAGGTACTCTGGGTCGGTCTCCAGAGCAGGACCTATCGAGAAGGAACGGTGTCGACAATCAATACACAAGCATATGCAATAATATGATGCATGAACATGGCATGAAGATGTTATGTTGTTTGAGCTAATGCAACCAGCATTCATTTGGTTAAAGTCCATTTGAACTAAAGATTCAAATGCATCTCCAAAATAAGCTCTTTATATAAGACATTTTAGTGTTTCACATATATAGCATGTATAGATTGGTTTTTCATTCATGAAAATGGTACAGATGGATAGATTGAATTTTTCTGATAATTTTTCATATATAAATTATTTCAATCTGAGCTACGGTTGAATTTCTATGAATTTTTGAAGTTTATATCATTTTCTGGAATTTCCTAATTATTTTAAAACCAGAAAATGAATAATTGCGTTAGCATGACAATGGCATGACGTCAGCAAGTCAACCGTGGCTGACCAGGTCAAACCTGACACGCGGGGTCCACCCGTCAATGTCATGGTTAATTAACAGAGGTTAATTAATTTTTAAGCTATTCCTAAACTAGAAATTAGCAGGGCCGGGGCCCACCTGTTAGTGGCTAAGCTAATTTAGCTAGGATTAGTTAATCCTAATCTAGATTAGTTAGTAGGGCGGCCTCACCTGTCATTGAGCCAGGGGAGGTCAAACCCCCTGGTCAACTAGGGCTAACGCGCCGGCGTTTAGCCGCCGGCGGCAGCAGACGCGGCGGAGGGCGCGGGATTCGCCCTCCGGCGACCATTCGGGCGGCGGAGACCATGGGCGAGGAGCTGAGGCTCGCCCGCATCCAGGGCGGCATGCAGCAGCAGCGGGGATGGCCGGAGCTCGCCGGAGCGAAGCTCGAGGCGGCGGCCGGAGTTCGGTGGCGTGCGGGCGCAGGCTACGGCTCGGGAGCGGCAGAACGGAGAGGGGGAAGTGGTGCAGAGGCTCACAGCGAATCCGTTGAAGTCTTCAGCGAGCTCGGGGGAGGTCGAACGCGAGCCGAACAGCATGGGCGATCGTCGGTGGCCGGAAGTGAAGACGATGGCGGCGCTCCAGGACCTCCCGAGGTGCGTGTCTTGACGGAGAGGTAGCCGGCGATGTGGCGGAACTTTTTGAGCACGGGGAGAGGGCGCGGGGGAGGCGGTGGCTACGGCAACGGTGGCCGGTGGCGACGGCAGCGCTTCGGGCGCGGGGAGAGGGAGGAATCCAGGGGAGGAGGGAGATCGAGGGAGAGGGAGAGAGGTGCGGGGCGTCGTGGCGACGTGCGGGCGATCCAGGCGACGAGGAGGAGAAGCAGGAGGTGGCGGGGAACATGGCCCCGGCCGCGCGCGCCGGCGCGTGCCCCTGTCCTTCTGTCGTCGCCAGGAGGACGACGATTGGCGGTTGGGCCAGTGGGCCGCACCACTGGGCCGGCTGAGGCGCCAGGTAAGCTTTCTGTTTTTTTATTTTTGTTTTTGTTTTCTATTTTTCTGACATTTGTTTGGATTTAATAAAATACTAAATCATTTTGTCTTCTTCTGAAAATTAATGTAGGAACTTAATTGGATTATTCCAAAGCCCCACAGTAAAATCAGAATTATTGGACAATATTTCATATATAATAAAATATTTCCCCAACGCAAATAATTACTGGATTAATTCCAAATGGCCAAAATAAATATTTATGAGCTCCTAAAAATATTGGTTTGAATTTTACCTCTGCCCAATATTTTCAAAGAGAGACATGAACATTTTCTTGGACCCTTTTGGAGCAATTTTTATCTGGGTCATTTCCAGAAATGATTTCTGAGGGTTTTACAAATCCCCATTTTAGTTTTAAATGGAATTTAAACATGATGCATAACTGACTAGCTGGTCTAGGTCATACCAGAACTAGGGATGTGACAACTCGCCCCCACTCGAAGAAATCTTGTCCCGAGATTCAGGAGTCGGCGGGAAGATAGCGGGGTACTCAAGTCGAAGACGATCTTCACGCTCCCAAGTAGCTTCTCTCTCGGAATGATGAGACCACTGAACCTTGAGAAACTTGATGTTATGACATCGGGTGACACGCTCTGCTTGTTCAAGAATGCGAACAGGGTACTCTCGATATGTGAGGTTATCTTGGAGATCAAGCGTTTCGTGGTCCACTCCGCGGATGGGATCCGAGAAGCAACACCTGAGTTGAGAGACGTGGAAGACATCATGAACTCGAGAAATATGTGGGGGTAGTGCCAACTGGTAGGCAACCTCTCCTTGTTTAGCGAGAATGAGAAATGGACCATTGTAATGAGGAGCCAACTTGCCCTTGATACCGAATCGATGGGTACCCTTCAAAGGGGTAACCCAAAGGTAATCTTTGTCGCCAACTTCATAAGCCACTTCCTTATGACTACGGTCATACTGGCTCTTTTGACGAGATTGGGCTGTTTTCAAATTCTCACGAATGATGCGAACTTGCTCTTCTGCCTCTTGGATCATATCCGGTCCAAAGAATTGTCTTTCACCGGTTTCTGACCAGTTCAAAGGTGTTCGACATCTTCGTCCATACAGAACCTCAAAGCGAGCTTTCTTGAGGCTAGATTGGTAGCTATTGTTATAAGCAAACTCGGCGAAGGGAAGACACTTCTCCCAATCCATACCGAATGAGATAACACAAGCTCTAAGCATGTCTTCGAGAATCTGGTTAACCCTTTCCACCTGACCACTTGATTGAGGGTGGAAAGCGGTACTGAAGGAAAGATGGGTGCCCATGGCAGTTTGGAAACTCTCCCAGAAATGAGAAGTGAAAAGACTACCACGGTCCGAATTGATCTCTAGTGGAACACCATGAAGTGACACTATTCGAGAAATATATAAGTCAGCGAGCTGACTAGCAGTGATATTCTCTCGAACAGGTAGGAAGTGAGTCACTTTGGAAAGATGATCAATGACTATGAAGATAGCATTATTCCCTTTCTTGGTCCTGGGAAAGCCGGTGATGAAGTCCATACCAACTTTATCCCATTTCCACTCAGGAATAGCTAAGGGTTGAAGGGTGCCAGCAGGTCTCTGATGCTCTGCCTTTACGCGACGACAAACGTCACAGTTAGCAATAAACTGAGCAATTTCTCTCTTCATCCTAGTCCACCAGAACCTCTGGCATAGGTCCTGATACATCTTAGTGCTGCCGGAATGAATCGTGAGAGGAGATTCATGCGCCTCCTTAAGGATTAATTGTCGAAGATGTTGATTCTTGGGAACCACCAAGCGACTCTCAAAGAAAACAACACCACGATCATCTATAGAGAAACTACCACCAACTCCTTTGTTAATGTTTCTCTTGATCCGGGAAATTCTCGTATCCTGCTTCTGAGCAGAGATGATTTGATCCACAAGAGTAGGTTTCGCCACCAAGGTAGAAAGGAATCCATGAGGAGCAATGTGAAGGTTAAGCCTACAGAATTCCTCATGAAGAAGTGGTTGGCCCTGCTGCAACATGAGATTGTTCCAATAGGACTTACGACTTAGTGCATCAGCCATGACATTCCCCTTGCCTGGGGTGTAGGTAATCCCTAAGTCGTAATCTGAGATCAACTCCAACCAACGTCTTTGCCTAAGGTTCAAATCTGGTTGGGTGAAGATATACTTGAGACTCTGGTGATCGGTGTAAATCTCGCAATGTTTACCAAGAAGGTAATGTCGCCAGGTCTTAAGTGCATAGACTACGGTTGCAAGCTCTAGATCATGTGTAGGATAATTCTCCTCATGTGGATGCAACTGTCGAGATGCATAGGCAATCACATGGCGATCTTGCATAAGAATGCAACCTAGTCCCTGTCGCGAGGCATCACAATAGATAACAAAGTCCTTAGTGAAATCCGGTGGCACAAGTACGGGAGCAGAAGTCAGGCGTCTTTTCAGTTCCTGAAAACTGTACTCACACTGTGGGGACCACTCAAACTTTTTGTCTTTCTTGAGAAGTTCTGTTAGTGGTTTGGCCACTTTGGAGAAGTTCTCAATGAAGCGGCGACAATAACTGGCTAGACCAAGGAAACTCCTAACTCGCTTAACCGTTTCAGGTGGAGTCCAATCAAGAACGGCCTGAACTCTTTCGGGATTAATAGCAATGCCCTTACCAGAGATTACGTGGCCGAGATAGGTCACTTCTGGCAACCAAAATTCGCACTTGGAGAACTTGGCATAAAGGCAGTGCTCTCTGAGTTTTTCTAGCACAAGTCTAAGATGTTCGGCATGATCTTCCTCGTTCTTCGAGTAAATAAGAATATCATCGAGGTAAACCACGACGAACTTATCTAAGTACTCCATGAAGATTGAGTTCATCAAGTGAGAGAAAGTAGCTGGAGCGTTGGTTAGACCAAAGGACATGACGGTGTACTCGTACTGACCATAACGAGTGACAAAAGCCGTATTAGGAATGTCCCCATTTCTGATCTTGATTTGGTGGTAGCCTAACCTCAAATCCATCTTGGAAAAAACTGAGGATCCAGCGAGCTGATCATACAGGTCCTTGATCCTGGGGTGCGGATACTTGTTATTTATCGTGACCAAATTAACGGGACGATAATATACAACCATCCGGTCCATACCATCCTTCTTCTTGACGAAGAGAACGGGGCAAGCCCAGGGAGAAGAACTAGGACGGATGAAACCCTTTTGCAAGGATTCATCGAGTTGTTTCTTAAGCTCAGCTAGTTCTAAGGGTGCCATCTTGTAAGGTCTCCTAGAGATTGGAGCGGTTCCTGGGATAAGATCTATGACAAATTCTACATCTCTGTCAGGTGGAATACCTGGCAGTTCCTCTGGAAAAACATCCGGAAAGTCACGGACTACCGGGATATCTTCAAGGTCAGGAAGAGGGTTGGCATTAAGAGAATAGAGCTGACGCTTTGCAACCCTAGTGGAAACGGTGACTATCTTGCCAGATGGGTGTGTAAGCTGAACAGACCTAGTGTAACAATCAATCTTGGCATAATGAGCTTTCATCCAGTCCATACCCAAGATGATGTTAATATCCGTAGACTTGAGGGCTATAAGTGACGCAAGGAATACAAGTCTGTCAACAAGGATTTCATTACCATGGCTTACACTAGAAGTTTGCCATTTGGATCCAGGAGTTTGAATTACTAGTGGAGAGGGCATATCACAAAAGGATATGTTTTGCAAGCTGGCATAACTTTCGGAAATGAAGGAATGAGATGCTCCGGTATCAAACAGAACCGAAGCTGGATGACAGTTGACAAGGAGTGTACCAAGAACGACATCCGGATCAACATGAGTGTCTTTTGCTGAGACATGATGCACACATCCACATTCAGTGGGAGCTGACTTGACACTAATCATCTTGTGTGATGGCTTACCACGACCAACAGACTTCTCAGGCTGGGGTGGAGCATAGTTGGTTTGAGAGCAGTCACGTGCATAGTGTCCTGGCTCTCCGCATGTGAAACAAGTCCCTGAAGTAGGACGTGGACCCGCTTTGACAAGCGGTCTACCAATAGGCCTGGATGGAGCATACTGCTGAACTGGGTGAGGTGCCACACAAGATGACCTTGGTGTATAACCGGGTGGAAGAGCGGAGTTCGGAACCCAAATCCGGTGCTTCTGGGAAGTAGAACCGGAAGAAGAACCCAAACCACGGGTGTGCTTACGAGACTCCTCGTAAGTGAGTTGAGCTGTCTTTGCATTAATGGCTTTGTTCACAAGAGCCTGGAAGGTATTGCAATGATGCAAGTGGAACCTAGCCTGCTTCTTGGCATCTGTGGACACTTCTTCTGTAGCATAGCGGGCAAGGTTCTCAAATTCTCTACTATAAGCATCAACAACCATCTTACTCTGGGTGAAACTACAAAACTCTTCTCTCTTGCGGTCAATGAGAGCCTGAGGAATGTGATTCTCGCGAAAAGCCTCAGTGAAATCCTTCCAGGTAGGTATCTGGCCAGCTGGAAGCATAGCCTCATAGTTCTGCCACCAAAGACTAGCAGGACCTTCCAGGTGATATGCAGCGTAGGTGACCTTGTTACTTTCAGCTACATTCACCGAACACAGCTTGTGTGTGATACTACGGAGCCATTCATCTGCATCGAGTGGTTCAATGGAATGATGGAAGGTAGGTGGTTTCAGACCAATGAAATCATAGATGGTCGCTGACTCTTTGCACTGGGGTGCGGTGTTCTCCTCGATACATGCTAACAAGCGGTTAGACTCATGCTTGTTCCTCTCCATCTCTAACATGAATTCTGTCAACGAAGATTGGTCGGGAGGATCCTCATCCCTACCATCTCTGTGGTTCCGGTTACGAGCAACAGATCTTCGGTTAACCGGCAACATCCTGAAGGACCAACCAAGGAAACAAGGATGGATTCAGCATCATCATAAGGATGTAGGTTATAGTACGAGAAAAATACTATCTCTTGAACTCCTAGGAAAATTCCGGCAGCATAACGGCGGTAAAATGCTCAGAATGAGACATCCTGCTAAAATGGGGTAGTAACATACTCAACATCATTACTCAAGGTTCTGAGATATTACTAAACAGGCTACACCGGGGGTACTCAAACTAGGATATGACTCAGATCAACCAAACCTTAGAGACTACGGAGTAGTAACATGTGATCCTGATAGACGGAAGAGAAAACCTAGTTCCTTAACCCCGTAGGAAAGATAGGATGACTCAGATCAGAAGGCATGAGGCATAAGGAGTAAAAAGAGCCTTACGTTCCCTTCCACAATCAATTCCCCTATATAGCTAAAGAATTTCTAGACTCAACTTCGACCAGGTTGGCTTGGAAATCCTACAGACAGTCAGGCTCTGATACCAAAGCTGTCGGGACCCCGATCCTAAGTCACACCGATCTAGCATGTAACACATCATATCACTTTGCGGCCTCACGCACGGTATTCCCACGGGTGCCACCTTACCTGGCCCGGGACCGTTTGCGCTTTTTGTCTCACGTATATGATAGTGTCGCTAGCATCCATATGACAAGAACCCGGGCCGACATGGCTAGTCGTGAACCCAAAGCGGTGCTAACCTATGGGGACAGGCATACATGAATCACATCGAGCATGTCGGTCAACAGCATATGAATCCGGGCTGTAGCACTGGGCTAACAGGACTCCGGGGAACCCGGGCTGTAGCAGGCTAGGCAGGACTCCGGAAGTCACCGCGTGACATTTCCCCGAAGGGACAGACACAGGAACGAAGTGGAACACATGCCGGCCAGTCAAGTGTTCTGAGCAGTAGTGCTGGGCTAGCAGGACTCTGATGAACCGGGCTGTAGCGGACTACTATGGCTCAAGGAAGCACTAGACTACATTTCCCCATAAGAGAGGCTGCCAAGGACAGACAACTAGATTGTCGGATCCCACACATAGCAATACACGTCACACGTACGCATAACATGCAAGTATGTGAGGTACAACATGGCATCACAACATAACGCAAACTCATATAGATAAAGGCTTAGAAGAACCACATAGCATTAAATACAAATAGGGGTCACATGACCCATCATTCAGAGCATACAAGCAACAAGCGGAAGCATTTCATGTCTGAGTACAGACAACTACAAATGAAAAAGGCTAAAGAGCCTGACTATCTACAACATCCGATCAAGATCGTAGCTGAGGTACAAGCTACTTGTCGAAGTCCACGTAAACTAGTAAGACCGAAGTCTCCGCTACAAAAACATAAATAAAGCAACATGAGTACAAAGGTACTCAGCAAGACTTACATCAGATCCTATCATACATGCACTTGTATCAAGAAGGTAATGTGGAGTTTAGTTGCAGCAAGCCAGCTTTGACTCAGTGGCTATCCTGTACTACGACTACTGGTAACTCTTTTGAGGTGGCGCACACGAGTCCACTAATCACCACGTCAATACACTACTATGGATTCATTCCCGTCTTCCTGCGAGAAGGCCATCCATAGCACTCACACTTGTCTTGAGCATTTTAGAGTATCCACTTCAAGTTGTCTATGTACCACGTAAGCATCCAAGAAGTCCTTAACCGAGGACACGGCTAATCGAATAGATCATGATAACCCTGCAGGGGTGTACTTCATCACACACGCTCTCACCACTTATCACCATATACCTGTCATGTATCTCGGCAACCTTCAAGCGGAAGCCTGGCGAGGGTGTCGGCCATGACCTAACTAACCACACAAGACTCTAGTCCAGGTCTATCACCTATTTGGGTTCCATCCGCAAGTAGATCCGGCCGGGGTGTCGCTCACGGCCCCAAACGATGTGAGCAGGGTTCCCAAGCCCACCATCCGGGTGCCACTTGGTACACCGTGCCACCTGTGCCTAGTCTGTCCCGAGCCCACCCTGCCGGGTGCCACTCGGTAGAAAAATAGCACTACGTACAAACACCAGAAACTATTTGCAACTCCTGGACAAATCTCAAGGCGGTTAATAAGTCGAGAGAGCTTGGAGCGCCCGGAGCCCAATGTGTGGTAGTAGCTAGTCATTGGACAACTTACACAGAACTCAGTTCTTAAGGACGGTCCCAATGAGACAACCCACCATGTACTCCTACATGGCCTCTCACCGCTACCTTTACCAAATCATGTTCACACGCTTAACTCTTAGCATCAGAACATAGCATAACACTCCAATCCATTCCCGATGAATCAGACCTGACAAAACTCTAAGCAATAGCAGGCAGGGCATGGTAGGAACACAACATGGCTCAATCAATTCCTACACATGCTAGTGGGTTTTAGCTATTTACTGTGGCAATGACAGGTCATGCAGAGGAATGGGTTCAACTACCGCAGCATAAAGTAGCAGTTGAGTCGTTGTTGTCCTAATGGAATAAAAGAGAGCAGGAGCGAGAGAGTGGGATTGTATCGGAATGAACGGGGGGGGGGGGGTTTGCTTGCCTGGTAGATCAACAGAGGGGGCACTGCTCCACAGATAGGTACTCTTGGTCGGTCTCCAGAGCAGGACCTATCGAGAAGGAACGGTGTCGACAATCAATACACAAGCATATGCAACAATATGATGCATGAACATGGCATGAAGATGTTATGTTGTT